>NW_024870745.1:1977500-2065875 GCF_019054845.1 Dipodomys spectabilis | reverse complement strand
CCCTAATACACTTTTTACCAAGTCTGTCTAGAGCCTGCAACTTTCGCTGTATATCTGGTGCAGCCTGATTTATATAGACAAACATAACCATCTGAGCCAACTCCTGGGCCTCAAGATCATATGGGGTATATTGACTAAAAGCTTCAATGAGCCACTCAAGATATGCTGCTGGACTTTCCCTTCCTCCGTGTCTAACATCATAAACTTTGGCCATATTTGTAGGTCTACGAGCTGCGGCCTGGAGAACTGCCAACAGAGCCTGGCGGTAGATGAGGAGTCGCTCCCTACCTTCAACCTTATTGTAGACCCATGTTGGTTGGATCTCAGGAAAAATGGCAGCGATCAGGACAGGATCCATTATGGGCGCTCCTGTGGGGCCAGTGATATGTTTCTGGGCTGCCTCTCAGATACCGTCTCTCTCTTCCGTTGTAAAAAGGACCTGTAAAAGTTGACTACAATTATCCCAAGTAGGCTAATAAGTAAAGAGCATAGTTTCAAGCAAACAAATTAAATCCTGGGGTTTCTCAGAAAAGGGGGCATTTTGGGTGCACGAATTGTATAGATCACTGGTAGAAAATGGCCAATGTTGGCGTTGCTGTTGACCATCCACATCCACAAGACCTACAGCGCCTAAGGGAAAAACAGCTGCACTAGAAGGTGGGCTGATCCCATGGCATCGTCGAGTGACTGGCACCTCAGAAACTTTAAGGGCGGGTGCCGAGGGTTCGGCTGCTCATTCTACAGCTCCCTCCTTCTCTTGATCATTCTCAGGCTCTGCAGAAGGAACCTGGGAACGGGAGTATGGGGGAAGGAAACATTTCTTCTTCCAAGTTATCTCCCTGAAAAATCAGGGGGGAACAATTTCTTTTCCTCTTTCTTAGTTTCTTTTTGTAAGTCTAGGGGGCTAGATGGAGTGTTGCCCATGGTTTCCAGTCCTATCAGTAGTACAGTCCAAAAAACAATAAACAGTACAAACAAAAAACATGCAGGCCTGACGCTTAAGGAAAAAAAAAAAACTTACAAAGTGGAGATCTCCTGAATTGGTCCACTGACTCCTGTCACGTCGGGGTTCCACACCTACGCCCCACAGCAGAAGGAACAGACCCACAGTGGTGAGTTGGACCTCAGTTAGGAGGCCATCTTGGTCAATTCTGGCCCAACACAGAACCCACCCCCTCTCCATAATTCACACGGCGGGGTTCCAAGGACCCCCGCCCCACATGGTGGGCTTCCAAGTAATCCCGCTCCACATGGCAGGGTTACTCCCGCACCACAATAGGATCTGGGATGTCTCCCAGTTCCTCCAAGGTTGTCGTGCAAGCGAGTCCGCTTCCACAACCCTTTATGAATCTGAGGGCCATCCTCACAAGGGAAAACGAAAGTAAAACAGACAGATGACAGGTCAAGACAAATTAACAAAGACAGTGCTGTTTTACCTTTGGAGTCTGAGGTCTTGGGGGCCTTTGGGGGATCCCGGATGAGCCCCAACTAATATGTTGTTCCAAGCTCGCAGGACACCCACTAAGAAGACCATCGAGAGTCAGACTTTACAGCTGTTTTAAGGTTTTATTTAAATGGGCTGCAGTTCGGGCCTCGTCCTACACTCTGAAACAGCAGAGCCTAGGAGGAGAGCCCCCAGCTAAAGATTTGCAGGGGTTATAAAGCACACAACCAACCAGGTGTTTGGATTACCACCTTGTATTGCTTGGCTAGAAACAAGCAACAAGTGGTCACTGCCTCAAAACTTTAACCCTTCATAAGTTTTGGGCCAGAGCCACAAGATTGTTTCTCAGGACCATAAATCAAGGGGGGGAATGAAGGGTTAAAGTACTTGAAGCAGTGACCATTTGTTGCTTGTTTCAGAGCAAAGCAACACGTGGTGCTAAACCACCTGATGGTGTGCCTTTATAAGACCTGCAAATTCTTAGCTTGGGGATCTATTCTTGGGCTCCACTGTGTCTGAATGTAGGACGAGGCCGAGCTGCAGCCCATTTAAATAAAACAGCTGTAGAGTCTGACTCTCAGTAGTCTTCTTGGTGGGGGTCCTGCGACCTTGGCATAAAAATTCTACTGAACAAAATTTAAATAATATAGCTAGACATGGTACTATCCTACTATATGGTAATGCCAGCCAATACTCAAGAACCTGACACAGGAGAATAAGGAGTTGAGGAATTCTTAAATAGTAATCTACTATGAAACATACAATATCTTAAATTTATATAATGGAACAAATAGATCATTGTTAATGGAAGTAAAATCTTGGCAGAAATTTTAAATACATACATATGCATATATATTTAAACTTGGAGAAATAAAATTTCAAGTGGTATTATCTGCATCTTTCAGTCTACATGTCACATACATATTTACTGACACATTGGTTTCTGTTTAGTCTTTACAAAACACTGTTCTGTCACATAAGTTCACAAAATTGCAAAACAAAATGTACAAAAATGTACATTATCATAAATACAAATGTAGTTTAATCCCTACCATAATAATTTGGTGAAAATATGCATTAAGTTAATGGGATTGAATACTGTTCAAGAAGGGGAGTCCAGGAGAATGTAAATTGTGTGTGTGTGTGTGTGTGTGTGTGTGTGTGTGTGTGTGTGTGTGTTTTATGAGTAAATAATGGAGTTAGAATTAGACCTATTATTCTTGCTTTGGCTTTTTGCTCAAAGCTAACACTCTACCACTTGAGCCACATCTCCACTTCTGGATTTTGCTTTCTTAATTGGAGAAATATCTCAGATTTTTTGCATAGGCTGATTTAAACCTGAATCCTCAGTTTTTGACCTCCTAAATAGCTAGGTTTTAAAACATGAGCCACTGGTGGACAGCAACTATGTTAACATTTTTGCATGTTTGAATGAATTTTAAAGTAAGACATATATGTTACTTTTGAGAATGGCAGGAAATAGTAATTAATGTTTAACAGAATTTAAGACATACAAAGCTGAGAATGGCAAGTAGTTGAGAATAGAGTGGAATAAATCAAAATTACCTATGACAGTATTCAGTCTGTGCACAGAAATAATTCCATTGTTGGAGCGCAATGCCATGAGATAGCTGAACTCAATCTGGCTGCTATGCTTTTGAGGCCAGCTAGTGCTATTCACAAGAATCTGATGTTGTTGGATGCCAAGGATCAGCTTCAAGTTCAGAACCTGAAATATTTCTATTGATCTAGAAGGGGAAACATACCAGGACAAGAAATGTGATTAACAGTGCTGAATGCAAAAAACATCCAGTCCAAGGAAGACAGAATAGCTCCTTTCATTTTTTTTTAAATTCAAGTCTTTTTTTTTTTAGTTGTGATAAATTTCATACAGATGGGTTACAATTACATGGGCAAGACAGTGAGTACATTTCTTATCAAGCATTGTTGCCTCCTCCTTTGTTTCCCCTTTCCATCCCTTCCCCTCTTCACCCCCCTACCCCCACACCACCACCACCATCACCACCCCCGCAACCTCTGCCAAAGTTGTAATCTTCTTTTTTGACATCTTGTACATCTCATTGTTGTAATGGGTTCACCTGTAACCCTATTCAAATGGTTTGTTTTTTCCCTTCCACTCCACAAATTATATCAACATCAAATAGAGTGAAAGCAGGGCTTATATCATGGGGGAGGTACATACAAAGTAACAAAGAAATCATCTTATAAATATGTTGGAAACAACTGCAAGAAAGGAAAAAGAAAAACATTTGAAACCTGATCTTGGGGTTCATTTCACCTAACATCAACTTGTCTGACAATTTCTGTTTGTCTCAGACATATACTAGTTATTTTATTAAGTGAAGTAAGCCAGGCTCAAAGAAATATAGGTCCCATGGTTTCCCTTATATGCAGAATAACTCTTTGTATATGTGAAAAGAGTATTCTCTCGCAAAGAATCCTGAGCTGAATATGGTAGCCATTGTTTGTAATCTCTGAACTTGGGAGGCTAATTTAGAAGTTAGCTTGAGACCAGCCTAAGTTTTAGACCAACTGAAGGACATACAGTAAAATGCAATCTTAAAACAACAACAACAAAAGGCCCAGTGACTGGGAATGTGGTTAGTGGTAGAGTGCTGGCCTCGCATGCATGAAGCACTTGATTTGATTCATCAGTATTACGTAAGCAGAAAAACTGGAAGTGGTGCTGTGGCTCAATTGGTAGTGTGCTAGGCTTGAGTAAAAGAAGTTAAGAGAGAGTGCCCAGGTCCTGATTTCCAGCTCCACCTCTGGCAAAATTAAAAAAAAAACCAACCAAGTGCAAAATGCAGTTTGTTGAAATAAATATGTTGAAGAAAATTGTGCTGTTGAGCATTCATAATGAACTTTGTTAGGAAAAATTAAAATTAAAATTAATTGATGAAATATTATCTGGCATTGGACAGAACATAGTCAGATCTAAAAATGATTGCTCCCTATGGTTACTTTGATACAACAACGTTAGAGATACAATTGCCAAATTGTGATTTTTTTAAGTATACAATCGTGGGTTTTTTTCTTTTTCAAAATAATTTTACTGCCAGGCCCCAGTGGCTCAACACCTGGAATCCTAGCTACTAAGGAGGCTGAGAAGTGAGGGTCTCTGTTCAAAGCCAGCCAGGGCAGGAAAGTCTGTGAGACCCAGATCTCCAACTAAAGGTTCAGAAAATGTGAAGTGGCACTGTTGGTCAAGTGGTAGAGTGCTAGCCTTGAGCTGAAGAGCTGAGGGACAATACCTAGACCCAGAGTTCAAGCTCCACAAGAGACAAAAAACATAGCAATAATATTAATTTTATTGTTACTATTAAGGTGTTATATATAAAGGCTACCATTTCATAAGTTTGTTACTTTCCTGAAAGAAGAACATATCCATCTTCATTGCCAAGAGCTAAGATTTGGCTATCTGCTTTCCAGCTGATCTCTGAGTGTAGAGGCAATGGATAATACAAAGCAATACAAACCAGTTCTGACTATAATTTTTCTTTGCACATCTTAAAAATCAATGCTGACAACATGAAATAAAAAATCCCTAAGTTTAAAACATTCTTCTAGACACATTGAACAGTGGGAACAAGTATTTTAAGAATAATGTCAGAGAGCTTGAACTCAGGGCCTGGGTTCTGTGTCTGAGATTTATTACTCAAGACTATTGCTGCTACTTTGAGCCATAGAGTGCCACTTCCAATTTTCTCGTGGTAAATTGAACAGAAAATCTCACCAAATTTCCTCTCCAACCTGGCTTTGAACTAGGATCTAGAAATCTCAGCCCTCTGAGTAGCTAGGATTATAGGCATAAGGGCCTGGCACCTGGGTAGAATAATTGTTTCCCTGAGACATAAGCCAGTTAGTATTAAATGTCAATAATGTTTAACTTTGTTAAATAAAGTTAACTGAAATGCCTTCCACTAGAAATAAGGAATCAAATGTGTAGGTGGGTTAAAAAGAATTACCAAAAGATACATATTTTCCTTGTTGTGTTTTTCTTCCAAAATTGTGTGCTTTCCAGAATCAAACCTTCTCTTTCCTTGCTGGTTCCTTTAGTTTATTTCATACATGCCAACAGCTTCTTCAACTATAATTGATTTATGTGAAGAGCTTGCAAATATCTATTTTCAGTCCAAACACCTTGTATGCACCGCTCATCCATATATTCAACTGCCATAAAAAACTTGTGAAACAGTAATAATCTCTTACCATTACTGGATATTAATGTGTAAATAAAATGTACGAAAATAAAGAATAACATCAGGAAATATAACATGATTTTAATAGTAATGCTAACCATAAATACAATGTTGATTATTATCTGAGCAATTAATAAAAACCTCAAGAAAATATCAACTTTTTTGAGTGCTTATGTTATGGTTTAAACTAAGGACCTTACCTTCTCAATTAAGCTTGTTCCCTCAAGGGTTGTGCTCTGTATTTGATCCACAGCTCTCCTGCCAATTTGGGGGATTATATAGAGATAAGAATCTCATGGAATAAAAACTCATTTGTGTCATAACATCCTCTTATATGGTTATATGGTACCATGTACTAATTACTGCAAGTAAGGTTAACCATGGGACCTGTGGTTGTTTGAGCCTGGCTTATTTCACTTAATATAATTGTTTCTGCACCTTTCTATTTCCTAGCAAATGAGGCGATGTCAATCTCTCTGATGGAGGCATAGAAGTCCATTGTGTGTGTGTGTATATATATATATATATATATATATATACATATATATATATATATATATATATATCATATCATATTTTCTTGATCAACTCATCTACTGAGGGGCAGCTGGGTTGGTTCCATATCTTAGCTATGGTAAATAATGCTGCAATAAACGTAGTTGTGCTGGTAGCTTAGTATGGTCTTGTGTATGGTCATTTGGTAAATGCCCAAAAGTGGGATTGCTGGGTCATAGGGGAGCTCTACGTTGAGTCTTGGAAAAAATTATATTAAAATCCACACACAAAGAAACATAGGTCCTATTGTTTCCCTTATTTGCAACAACTAGTATATGGCTGGACAAGCATAAAAGTTCAAAAGCTATGTACATATGACCAGATAAGATGATGTTAAGTGAAATGAACCCCAAGATAGGGTTTATAATCTACCATGTGATTTGTTTGTTTCTTTGTATGATCGTCCCCCATGATATAACGCCTGTTTTCACTGTATTTAAGGTTGGTGCCCTGCATCTTGTATACACCCTTCTCTAGCTTGGGGAGAAAAAGGGAAAAAAATGTTTAAATAGGGTACAGGCTGACCCATTGTACCAATGAGATGCACAAGACAGTATGTTGAGAAAGGAACTTTACAATATAGGCGGGGAAGCAGGGAAGGGAGGAGAGGGGGAGTGTAGTTGTGGAGGTGGGAGGGAAGGGAGGGTAGGGGAAAAACAAAGTAGGAGGTATATATAACACCTCTATAAAGTATTTTTACAATAAAAACCTCTTTTTTAAAAAAGAAGTTGTTATGTACACCAAATATTGTAGCCCACATCTGTAATCCCAGCTGGTTGGGAAGCAGAAATGAAAATGATCATGGTCTGAGGCCAGGCCAGATAAAAAACTGCCATGACAGCCATCTCAACAAATGAGCTTGCCATAGTAGTTCACATCTGTAATCCTAGCTAATTATGTGGGAGGCATAGCTATCAAGTTTCAGTCAATCTAAGATCAGACCCTGGCAAAAAGTTCAGGACCTCAAGTAAATAAAACGGATTAGAAGTATAGCAAAAGTAGTTGAGCTGCTAGGTGCGATACAAGCAAATCCTATCTAGCAAGCAGAGAACCCCTGAATACTAGTAATACTTCTCTCTTCTACCAAAAAGCCTAAACAACTTTGTCCTATTTGAACATCTAATTTCAAGGCCACTGACAGATCAGAGATGATGACATTCTCTTCTTTAAAATTAGGTATTCAAAAGAGACAAAGTTATTTAGGTTTTGAAAAAATGAAAAGGAAGAAAAATGCATGTGATTTTTGTTAGCTCCATAATTTTGAAAACATAAAATGTACTCAAGTATTTAATATATATCCATATGTGTGCATATATCCATGTATGTATGTTTATATACATATATAAACATACAAGTGGTTCATCTCTTTTCTGTGTAGCAAATGGTACAAATGAATCTGTACAATCACTACTCAAAGGCATGAATAGACAAAGAGAATGAGCAGAAAACTCATATTCAGGAATGTATGGCTAGCCGATAACCTTGAAAATCTTTTCCATCAGTTTGCCTATGTTGGTTACTGCAGTACAGGGACAGTATGATGACAATGGGATACCAGGTAGATGAAATGAGAAATACAAATGGTAAAATATTCTTTCTGATCAATAAGTAGAATTTCGTGTGTGTGTGTGTTACATATACTTGATTCATTTCTCTCTTGAAGGCTATCTGGGCTGATTCAGTAAGCATGGTTTTGCTGAAACCTTTACTATATCCTGGTTTGTAATCTTTCAGGTAAATGCTCAGGAGTAGAGTTGCTGGATCATATGGAAGTGGGTAGTAAAAGAGGGGTGTAGTTAGAAATGGTAGAAGAATGAACAGGAAAAAGGGGGGGAGGAATGCAGAGGAATCCAGTAAATATGCTATAAAATTAAGCAGAGTGAAGGAAGAGGTGCATAGGGGAGGGATGGATGAGAATGTTGAAGTGTTGGCATTGACCAAGGTATATTGTACGCATAAACGGCATTGTTTAATGAGAACTCCTTTGCTACTTAAACTAATAATTAAAAATCATGTCCCTAAAATGTTCTGCAATTAGAAGCAAAACATGAGAATCTCCTCAGATCATCTCTAGGGTCTATAAATCTTTTTTTAGTTAGGATAAGTTTTAGAACAACACTAATGATACATATCATCTGAAGAAAATTTAATCATTTCCAGCTATTTAAAATAATCATTTTTGGAGATATGACTCCAGTGGCAGTGCTACCTTGTGAGCAAAGCGGTCAGATATTGAATTTATGTCTCGATCTCGACCAAAAGTAAAAGCAATTAGTAAGTCAGGCACTTTCCTGAGCTCTGGTAGCTCATGCCTTTAATCCTACCTTTAATCAGAAGGAAGAGATCTGGGGATCTCAGTTCAATGTCAGCTCGGATAGGAATGTCTGTGAGACTCTCATCTCCAATTCACTGCTAAAGAAAGCTGGAAGTGGACTCGTGGCTCAAGTGTAGAATGTTAGCCTACAGCAAAAAGCTCAGGGACAGAACCCAAGCCTTGGATCCAAGCCTTAGAATAGTGCATATACATACACAAAGGAAATAAGGCATTCAAGTTCTCAACTTTCCATTGCCCTAATCCTAACTCTAATCCTGGTCAGAACCTTAAGAGTAACCTTAATGCTAATAGTAATCCAATCCTAAAATTAATGGAAAATACTCAAGTTTAGACACATCCTAACAGATGCTCATTGTCTTTGAAATGATTTGCAGTTTGCTCCAAATCTTATAGATTCCCTGACTTGGACTTTGAAATCGTTCCCTATTATGAATCATTAGCCTCAAATCTTCATATCATGAAAAGTACCATAATTTCCACTGATCTTAACTTTTACTGAACTCCTAGATCTCCAAAAAGAAGTTGCAGATTTGCTTAAAATCTACTCTAGTTCCTAACCCTAACTATATATCTAAACCTTACTAGAAACCTAACTCTAAATTTAACCCTATTGAACCCTGTATAGGAAACAGGAAAACTCTGTAGTTTTTGTTAAATTTCAAATTTACGTTAGCAGAAAACTGTTTTCCCTTAAAGCTTACCCTTTCCTAAGCCTAAGTCTAACCTGAACTAGAAATGTAACCATAACCATAGACCTAAATAGCCTTTGGATTCTAAAAGCCATACAAAGACATTAGTTTTTACTCATTCTAACTTTGATTCAATTCATCTTCAAAAAAAATTGTTCATAGTTTTACTCAATATCTTGCCATTTTTTTAACCCTAAACCTAACTGGAATATTGAGACTAACCCTCACACTAATCATACTAATAATAATCACACTAATCATACTAATCATAATATTGAGACTAACACTCACACTAATCTGAATATTGTCAGCATTTTCCTATTTCACTTTCATCCTAATTGTAATTCGATTTGTTATTAAAAGATTTAGTATCAGTTTGACCCTAAATTTTCCCTTTCCCTAACTCTAAAACTAACTCCAGCTGGAACTGAAACCTAACTTTCACGCTAATGATAGTCCAATTCTAATGTTTAAGAATAATACTCTCGTTCTTATTCATTCTAATGACCACTCCAGTTTGCACTCTGGAAATGGGTTTCAGTTTTACATAATTCCCACAATTTTCTGCCTCTGCCTCTAAAGTTATCTTGTTCCCTAACATGAACCATTATATTATTTGTCCTCCAGTTCTCTTATCAGGAAAAATACTGTAGTTTCCATCCATTGATCCTACCTTTTCCTGGACCTCTGTACCCTAAATCAATTTCA
Organism: Dipodomys spectabilis; assembly: GCF_019054845.1. Taxonomy (NCBI): domain Eukaryota; kingdom Metazoa; phylum Chordata; class Mammalia; order Rodentia; family Heteromyidae; genus Dipodomys; species Dipodomys spectabilis. Next base: position 2,055,921 of record NW_024870745.1, on the reverse strand, counting down.
GATTACTTACCATCTAGTCCATTACTTAACGCTAACTCTCAACCTAAACCTGGCTGGAAAACTCTCATTAATCATTGCAAGAATGATCACTGGGAAATAAATATAATGATAATACTCTAGTTACTATTCATTATCACATTTTTGCCTTTACTTGTTAGTGAAAACTGAATTTTATACTAAAAGTTTTCCTATTTATAAAACTAATAATAATCAGAACATAATACTGACCCTAATCTTAATCCAAATTATATGTCAATACTAACACAAACACAAGTACACTAGTTTTCACTCATCCTAACTTGATTCAAATAAGCCTTCAAAAAATAGGTTTCAATTTTTTTTTGGGGGGGGGGTCCGGTTGTGGGGCCTGGACTCTGGGCCTGGGCCCTGTCCCTCAGCTCTTTAGCTCAAAGCTAGTGCTCTACCACTTGAGCCAAAGCGCCACTTCTGGCTTTTTTTCTTTTTGCTTATGTGTTGCTGAGGAATTGAAAACGGCCTTATACATGCAAGGCAAGCGCTCTACCACTGAGCCACTTTCCCATCCCAGGTTTCAATTTTTTTTCCAATATCTTAGTCATTTTCTAACCCTAAACTTAATCTAAACTGGAACATTGAGAATAACCATAAGGCTAATTGTAAGTAGATACTAATATTAGTAGCAATACTCTAGTTCATATTCATTCTAATTCCTACCAGACTTATTCTAAAATTTACCTTCAATTTGACTCTCATTTTTTTTTCTCCCTTCCTCTAACTCTAACTATGGCTAGAATCCTAACCATATCCTTGATACTAATAGTATCCCAGTTCTAAAATTTATGAGAAATGCTCATTTTGTGTCATCCTAACTGAAATTCCACTTGTAATTCTTGAAATAAATTGCAGGTTTTCCTAAACCCTACAGATTTTCTCACTCTTAACTCTGAATCTATCTTGTTCCATAACAGGCATCATTATATCCATTGATCTCAAATCCTGATATTATGAAATACATTGTACTTCCATTATCCCAGCTTTTCCTGCATTCCTAGAAAGTAAAATAAGTTCAGCTTTACTTAACATTTAACACATTTTTTTTTTCTTTTTGTTGGGCGTGGGACTTGAACTTTGGGCCAGGGCACTATCCCTGATCTCTAGGAATGGATACGATCCCTGAGTTCTTAGCTCAAAGTGTTTGCTTTACCACTTGAGGCACAGCACCACTTTTTTGTTTTCTGGTGGTTAATTGGACATAAAAGTTTCATGGACTTGCCTGCCTCAGATGACTTTGAACTGGGTTCCTCAGAAATCAGCTTCCTGGGTAGCTAAGATAATAGGCGCGAGCCACTAGTTTAACCAATTTTTTTTTTTTTAGGTCCAGTCGTGGGGCCTGAACTCTGGGCCTGGGCGCTGTCCCTCAACTCTTCAGCTCAAGCCTAGCGCTCTACCACCTGAGCTACAATGCCACTTCCAGCTTTTTTCTTTTTGTTTATGTGGGGCTGAGGAATAGAACCCAGGGCCTCAGGCATGCAAGGCAAGCGCTCTACTACTGAACCACCTTCCCAGCCCATTTAACCAATTTCTTTATCCTATTCTCAACCCCCTTTAGCCAGAAATCTAATCCTAATCATAACTTGATGTAACACCAAATGGTTAATGTAAGAAAATTGTCTAGATTTTATTCAATCACACTTTATTTTTGCTTCTACTTCTTATTGGAAAACTAAATTTTACTGTAAAGCTTATTCTTCCCTAACCCTAACCAGAACAAAAAAGTAACTCACACTTTAAGCCAAATTATATCTGAATGTTTAATGTTACAGACACTGGTGTTCATTCATTCTAACCTGATGCCATTCATTATTCTTAAAATATGTTGCAGTTTTACACCTTTTTATATCTTAAATCTTATTTACACCTTACTTATATACACCATTTTATAACTTACATCTTTTTCTTATTCTAATCCCAGCTCTAACTGGAACACCTTTCCTAATCCTAAGCCTACATATAACTGAATCATATTGTTAATAGCACACCTCTATTGCACATTTATTCTCTTGCTCAGCATATAGGTCTAAATTTTACTTGCATTTTGAGCATAAATTTTTAAGTGTTTTTCTATTTCCTGTCAGGTTTTCTTTGTTTTTTTTTCTTTTTTTTGTTTTTTTGTTTTTGTTTTTGTTTTTTGATCAGCCGTGGGGCCTGAACTCTGGCCTTGGGCCCTGTCCCTGTGCTCTTCAGCTCAAGGTGAGCGTTCAACTGCTTGAGCCACAGCGCCATTTCTGGTTTTCTAGTGGTTTATTGGAGATGAGTCTCAGGGACTTTACTGCTGGGCTGGGTTTGAACCATGATTCTCAGATATCAGCCTCCTTATTAGCTAGGATTACAGGCGTGAGCCACCGGCTCTCGTCTTCATTTTTTTTTTTAATTTTATTTTATTGTAAAGATGCTTTAAAGAGGGATTAGTTACATGTGTAAGGTAATGAGTACGTTTCTTGTTGAGCATTATTAGCCCCTTCTTTTTTGTTCTCCTACTCCCCTACTTCTCTTACTCCTCCCTCCCCATGGTGTAAAGTTCATTTTTAACATATTGTCTTGTGAATATCATTGTTGCAATGTGTCATCCTGTGTTGAAGTTAAATTTTCTATTTATCTAACCCTAATTCTAATTCTGTCTGTGATCCTAACCCTAACTATAATAATAATGATAGCTCAATTCAGAAGTTAACAAAAAATATTCAAGTTTTTATTCATCCTGTTAATCCACTGTCCTTCTTGAATCAAGTTGCAGTTTAGCTTAAATCTTTTTTTCCCCCAAATTAGATTATATGTGCTTATATAAAGATGTAATTTTATGTAAAACACAGAAGATTTTTGGGAGTAGAAGTAATGAAAAGGAAATAGAGGGAGTAAAATCAAATGCTTTAAATATATTATGGAATTGCCACTTCTGACAATTAATAACCATTAACAAAATAACTAAAATTTAATAAAAAACACACTGCCTTCTAGCGTTCTTTAAGAGAGCCATGATATGTCTTGTGAATAAAATACTGTGTTAGGTAAAATTTGTTCTTGCATATTTTATATTATTATTGGCCAATTATTTAACTTAATCAACACAAATATATCAAATAAGATTCCATGACAAAAGATATTAAACAATTACTTAGTAATTGTTTGAGAAAGTTATAATCATGAGTTTTAGGAAACTAAATTTCTATTTCCTTACAAAGCAATGATTTAGGTTTACTAATCTAGTACTTCTAGTAAGTTTAGAGAACATAACTGACATGAAAATCAACTAACTGTACATCTTGTTTCTTGAATGAGTGATATTTTAAACATTGTCTTTTATTAGGTTTAGTTATCAAAATAAATGCAATTTTATCTCCTTTCAGAACAAGTACTTTCCCTGCAATGAAATGTATTAGTATAGTCAGGTGTTTAAAAGCTAAATTTTCTATGTTTGATATGAAGCTATACATATTTAGAATGACACGATTTTTGTATTTGTAAATGTCTAACCTCTGGGATTTTTTTCTTCATCAATATAAATTATCTCATGAGGTTGTTGTGAAGACTCCAGTAACCAGTGTGGTCAAAAACATTTCCTGAGTTCTAAATTTTAAATTTAATCATTTTAACCTTTGATTATATCACTTATTGTCTCTTCAGAGCAATTAAGTTAAATAAATACTACTTTTTAAACATTTCACTTACATAGTAAATAATATCAACACACATCACAAAGTATTTCAGACTCATCAGATTTGGTAAACTTAGTGTGAAGAATGTAGAGAGTAGAAGGTTCTTATACTCAATATATATGTTTGGTTAAAGTAAATTAAATTATATATCTGGGTTTCTAATTTGAAGGTTAATCACATGGAAACAGGAAAATAATTTAAAAAATAATTACTTTGGGACCATTTTTCTTCTTAAAATTATGAAGCAAAAATATCTCTAAGAAATATATCTTTCAATAAAATGTTTCAACCCTTTAGCAAAAGGCTTTATAAAGTTTATCTCAAATATAAATATATATATAAAGTTTATATATAAACTTCAATATAAAGTTTATCTCAAAATAGAAATTCTGCAACTAATCTAATGTATGTTTTCATGCACAAAATGCTGTGATTTCTAGTCTTGTTATGTGATTTTAATTACATTTTTTAGTTGTGACATGATCTCTACTTATATTTATTACAAAATTTTGTAATTATGCAAATCATGCCTGTACACACTAATTTACATAAGATAATATTCAAACAAAATTATCTTTTTTCCTGTCTCCAACAGGGAAAGATGATGTGCTGAAGTATATTAAATGAAAGCACTCTAACAAAGAGTCTTTATAAAATCGAAATTTGCAACATGAGGATGGGAACAGGAGCACTTTCTACTTGGCTGAACAGGAATTCTTGTTTCGACAGTACTTTCTTACCTATTAATCACACAGGGAAAGCCATAAAATTTGAAGTTCATATGAAGGAATTACATTCCTAAAAGTTGTGGCAACCCTGCTCAAAAGCTCCATCTTATCACTAGTTCTTTGTGCTTGCTGGCTGATCTATTTCTCTATCATATGTTTCATATTATCAAGCATAGTAGTAATTCAGCTGTAAGTACATTACAGAAGACTCCTGAAAATCACAGCTATTGCGGTGTAATAATCAGAAGAGAGATTATATTACTCTCCAATTCCTCCCTTTGGCCTTCAATATGCCAATTAATTTTCAAAATAATCATGTATGATATTTGTTTATTTTTCCCTTTTTTAGGGATTAAGCAAGTGCTTTTTGAAGCAAAAAGTGATGACAGTGGTATCAAAGCTCTGGTATGAGCACCTTGTCCTTAACAATAATGCTCTATGGGCTGTAAATATGGAAGCCACACTAAAATTCTCTACTCTCTCTGTCTCTCTGTCTCTCTGGCTCTGTCTCTCTGTTTCTCTGTCTCTGTTTCTCTCTCTCTCTCTCTCTCTCTCTCACACACACACACACACACACACATTCAAACACACACACAGCTGTCACCCAGACACATCAGAGATCAGTTCCATTCCTTTATTATGATAGTTGATTGATGTTTGCTCCATTTCTTTATCTCGACTACAAGGTCTTGCCTGGACCTTTATCCTTCCCTGAAATCAAGTCTCTAGTTCTTAGTATACTGTGTATCTGTGTATTCATAATATGTTCCTCGCTGCTTCAGGCCAATTAACAATACCCTGAATACAGTATCCTCAAACTTGACATTCAAGTCAAAATCCATGAATTTATACTACTGTTTCAAAATACTAAAATTTATTCGATCTAGAAACCAAGAAAACACCCACCTTGTTACTTTAGTAGCAATTAACGTCATGAAAGTAGAGGAATATAGATCAAGAACTGAGGTAAGGGAATTGGAGTATGTCTAAAATGTAGAATACTGGTTGTGTATTACAGATAAAAAATTATCATCTATAGGCTCATTTATTGAAAACTTGTCATCCTATATTGAAAGCACAATTTACATACAGTTTTCCAGTTACTTTGCTTACCTATCACTTCTGATCACAATTCCTCTCATGAATTTTTATAGTATCTTTGAATAAATCACACAATTTGCATGTACTTATCATCTTAAGGAAAGACAGTCTGCTTTTACATCTTTCATTCTATATGACAAACCCTTATTTTTTTTGTTTCCCTGTTTGCTGAATAAATGTATTCCTGGAAACAGGATATTCACATCTAATCTGGGTGTAATTTTCATTTTTAAAATTTGAAATATAATATAAACTTTGTTGTGACTAGTCATTTTCTAAAAATGAGTGATATTCATGAACACATATATTTTGGTGCCTTTAAGTAAATTGAGACTTGATGTGGTATGGTAGTTCTTGTGTCTAATTGACTTAACCATTAGATTATTCATGAATAAACATGTGCATTGCACTTTTTTATTTTTATATATAAAATAGTCCCCAAGGATTTACTTTAAAGTGATAAAGGGGGTTGTCTTCATGTTCCATACTTTATATTTATTTCAGTAAAAGTACTAGAAATACATGATGTTTACTAGAGCAATTTAAAAGATGAGAATATATTTCTAAAGAGAATAGATTTATTGATTAAAATATAGAAAAGAGTAAAATAGTCAGGTTTCTTGCTTGAAAATGTATAAATTTCATATGAATGTAGCTCAAGATGAGAATCAGAGATAAATTCATATTAATATTATTGAGATTTCAATCACATATAAGCAATATAGTTATTTTAAGGAATTGGTCATTCAAAGCCTTAGATACCTAATGGATGAAGAATGGTATTGAAAACAACAGAGGAAAACAACTCAACATGCAGATATTATGACTTTATAATACTAATATGAAAGAAATGGAGGTTTTGCCTTTCTGAAGAAGAAAATTTAGCCAGTAATTTCAATGTAAGGCATCAATTGTAATGGGTCTAAAGTCTTTTCCTCCAAGATATCCAAGAGTACTATACTCATTCTCTGGAGTAAATAAGTAATTATTTTAATTAGCTTTGCTTATTATTAACTTACTTGTAGCAAATACGTTAAAATATCTGCTCGCTTTCTTTCAATGTAATAACGTACATTTTTGTACCTGTACTCGAGTCACCCCCACCCTGAAGACCACCAGAGACCACGACCAATACAAATAACAAAGGAGTCGTTTATTTGCAAATTCGAGGTTGGTCCTCCACGCACTCAGTAACCAGTGAAGCTAAGAGGCCCCCAGCATAGAATCAGCACAGTTTTTATAGTATTGAACAAACAACTTTAAAGAAGTTTTACATGAGAAATTACACGATTGGCTAAAATTTTAAGCAAACTAAGCTATGCATATGTGATTGGTAATATTATTATTGATGTTATTGATGGGAATTGTCTGGCCACTGGGTCACTGTGTCCTGCAAGGCCACCCAGTGTTTGGTCAACGCATCTGGAGAAACTTCCTGTGGCTTTCCCAAGTATAGTTTATGTCTCAGTTGTCTGGGAATTGTTTTTTTGTGTCATTTCTGGGTAAAACCCATGGTTATTTTTATAATTCATACCTCACAAGATGGTTGCTAGTGTGTAATGGAGTTACTTAGGCCTTCATTGTGCCTCTTTATGCTTTAGGCTCTTCATTTCTCCCCTTTCTAATATGCACCTTAAGGGCCAATCATGGTCCTTACAGGCCTGCACTATATCTTTTGTCAGGAATCAGTTGATATTGTGTTCTCAATACCATCAGCTGCATGTTATTAACGCATTCCTTAACAAACATCACTAGTAGATTGACAACACAAAGCCTTACTGTGAACACAAGTACCAGAATGATAATGGGGCCATCAGATTGGATATTAAGATGGTTATCCAAGGGGAATAATTAAACCATGATTCAAACCATCCTTCTTGTTTTTCTCTATCTCTTTTTCATTTTGCTAGTCCATCTCTTACTTTAGCTAAAGATTCTTTTACAATTCTGGAATGATTGGCGTAGAAGCATCATTCTTCCCCGAGGGCAGCACATAGACCTCCTTGTTGTAAGAAAATTAAGTCCAGCTCCCATCTGTTCTGTAACACTACCACAGCTAAGGAGTCATGTGATTTTTGAAGGTAGGCTATAGTGTTTTCCAGGTTTTTGATATCCTCAACTATAGTGGCAAGAAGGCTAACGTAAAATGTTCTCTGAGTTATTAGGGATGCCACCCAAGTTCCTAGTCCAGCTAAGCCCGCTAGAACCTCAACTGTTACTGCTGTTACTATTTCTTTTTTAGCTTTTCGTGGCCAATAGCTTGCTGCAGACATCTTTTTAATCATGTCTTCCTGAGAATGGTAGAGCAGTTGTGGGATAAGTTGTACTATGACACAAAAACTGTTAGTCCTATTTCAAACTTCTAAATGGACGCAGGGGGTTAGGCTAGTTGAACATGCCCACCAAGCATCTTGAGGAGGTAATAGGTATCCCTCCTCTGGAATCCATTCTTGAGTCTGATTACTTAAGTGAGTAAAGTTAGTTGGTAATCGTTCCACACATAACTCTTGTCCTATAACTATCTGTAGAATAAGTTTTGCTTCCTTTTGTTCCCACCTGCATGATTTACTTGTTTTAACATTAGTCACATTCTGTATCAAGGCAATACTCTCATAAAATGGAGGTCTCATTCAGAACACATCCAACCAGAGCTGGTAATATCAGCACAGGTCTGATTGATCACATTGTAAGTTTGAACCAACAGCTGCCATAGGGAATCCTCTGTCCAGGGGATGCACTCCCCACGTCTAGTGTCTCTTTTTCAAAGGAGATGGGGTCACTATAGCCCAGGGCTCTTTCTTGTTGTCTACTTCGGGTTTATGGCAGAGACTGGTTTTGGTCCCATTGCTGAAGGGGAATAACTGGCTGTGGCAATTGCTTGTAGGGTTATGAGAATGCCATCATGTGTCTCTCCCCATCTGTACAATCTTAGTCCCCAAGTCTTTCCAAATTCCCATCCTAGGGCTTGTTTACCCTTGTCTGTGAACTGAACTTGCACTCTGGCATCATACTCCTGGGAGACCCTAATTTGTTTACGTACAGACATCCCATTAAAATGGATGCCCATTGGTCCTGGTTTGTTAAACATAACAAGGTCTCCTCCTTTTCCTTTCCATTTTCCTGAGGTACTTGTTTTGCAGCCCCAGCTCTTACAGTAAAAGTCCTCTGGTCCTCCCACAATTACTAGTCCTTCCTTCCCCTGGGCATACATACCATTGCCTCCATCTACATTTCATAAGCCTATGTCCTTCCCATACACCATCAGCAAGCTGACACAAGTTAAATGTAAGCTTGTCGAGGAACCATAGGGACAGTCCCTCTTTCATGGCCAAAGGTAAACGTTTACCCATTACCTGATTACTAACAGTCTAAGTCCAATTATATGGGCAGTGGGGATTGCCGGCACTTACTACTATGCTAATACAATTTCCACTTAAGTTATACACCAATAACCAATTCATGACTAAGTCCTTTTACGGTTCAATTTGAGCTTAAAGGATTTTCTTTGGAGCACAAGACTTGGCACACTGGGTCCTCAACGAGATCTGCTATAGTATCTGCAGGCTTTGCATGAGAATGGTGGATCCAGGTAGTGATGCCATCGACTTTGAGGGCCGTTGGAGTCATCAAGACGATCACATAAGTTCCTTTCCACCTCGGCTCCAGGTTTTCCTGTTGGTGTCTTTTCACCAGGACCCAGTCTCCAGGGTGGAAGTGATGTGGGATTGGTGGAGGGCCCAACTTGTACAGCACCTTCAGTCCATCTGTAAGGAGAAAAAAATTTCTGAGTAATCATCTTCTCTAAGCAACTGTTCTAACAAATTAAGAATTTTGGGAAAGGGGCACTCCGAATACAATATCATAAGGAATTGCATACATTGTATAAGGCAAAGGGAAGGAGAGTTACCCAGTCACCGCCAGTCTCCATGGTCAATTTGTTCAGGGTCCCTGTTAGAGTTCTATGCATCCTTTCCATCTGTACTGAACTTTGGGGTCTACAAGTACAATGCAATTTCCAATCTCCCCCAAGAGTACTTGCAAGTCCCCGACTTACCTTGGACAAGAAAGCTGGTCCATTATCTGATTCTATCATAATAGGGAAGCCAAACCTGGGTAAGATCTCTTCTAGTAACTTCTTAGCCACCACTTGTAACGTTTCATGCTTTGTAGGAAAGGATTCTACCCATACAGAAAAGGTATCTATGAAAACTAACATGTTTATATCCATACTTGCCAAGTTTAATTTCCGTGAATTCCACTTTCCAGTAAGTTCTGGGTCTATCTCCTCTTATTTGACTGCCTGTTCCTCTCTGGTTCTTCCTTTCATTTGTCAGTTGACATGCCTTACGGTCCCTGACAATCTGTTCTATTTTAGCATGACTATTTTTGATCCTAAGTCCAGCATTTCTCACCAGATCTTGCATCTTCCTAGCACCCACGTGGGTGCTTTGATGCAACTTAAGCAGTACTTTCCTCCCTAACTACTTATAAGATAATGATGCTCCTAGAATCTCTCCACCAACCATTTAGGCATTGTGCCATCAGCAGTTGATCAATCCATTTCATGTCCTCAGTGGTGTATATTGGAGTGTCCAGAAGAGTTCTTGTACCAGAGTCTGGGAGGTTAATCATCATTATAGATTACCTTTGTATTGCCAACTTCCAGGCTGTTCTGTCGGCCAGGTTATTGCCTTTACACACAGCATCTTTAGGTATTTTATGTCCAGGGCAATGAACAATGGCTAACTTAGGCAGCCAAACAGCAGTAATTAAAGGCAAGATTTCATCTTTATTTTTGATGACTTTTCCTTCAGCTGTCAGTAATCCTCTTTCTTTGTAAATAACTCTGTGTACATGAGACATTGCAAATGCATACCGACTGTCAGTGTACACAGTTAGTCTTTTGTCCTTTCCCAGTGTTAGAGGTTGGGTCAGGGCTATTAACTTGGCTCTCAAGGTTGATGTGCCTACTTGTAGAGGTTCAGCCCAGACCACATCAGTCTCAGTCACTACTACCGCACCCACATAAGTCTGTCTCTGATGAACAAAGCTGCTTTCGTCTGTAAACCACATGAGTTCAGCGTCTGGCAACAGCTGGTTCCTTAAGTCCTCTTGGATGTTATGGCCTTGGGCCAGGATCTCTGACAGTTATGTAGCAGCATGTTTAGGTCCGGATCTGGTAGCAGAGTCGCCGGGTTGAGAGCCGAGGGAGCCTGTAAATTGATTCTGAGAGGGATGATTAGCAGTCCTTGGTAATGGGTTAATCAGGCATTGCTGAGCCACCGATCTGGTGGTTGCTTTAACAAGCCCTCAATAGTGTGTGTGTGTGTGGGGGGGGGGTGATCACATAGAGTTCCTTTCCCATGGTTAGCTTATCTGTGTCTTTTTCCATCAGAGCAGTAGCCGCTATCATTCACAGACATTATGGCCATCCTGCTGTTAGTGAGTCTAATTTGTTTGACAAGTAAGCTACTGGTCTCCTCCATAGCCCAAATATTGGGTTAGGACCCCTTTTGCTATCCCATTATGTTCATTCACATATAAGTTAAAGGATTTAGTGGCATCAGGGAGTCCCAACACTGGAGCTGATAATAAGGCAGTTTTTATCTGTTCAAAGGCTCGTTCAGGTTCTTCGGTCCATTGAGACCGTTGCTTCTCCTTGGTAGCCTCGTAAAGAGGTTTAGCCAGCTCCATAAACCCCGAGAATCCACAGACGGCAAAAGCTGGCTGATCCCAAAAACTCCCTTAATTGGTGCTGTGACCAGGGTGTTGGAAATTTAAGGACAGTTTCTTTTCTGGCTTTCATGAGCCACGACTGCCTCCTTTCAATAAATAACCCCAGTTAGTTACCTCTGATTTGCAGGTTTGAGCTTCCTTGGCCGACGCTCGTTAACCAAGGTTTCCCAAAGTCTGGAGTAAATTTCTGTTCCTTGCATGCATTCTTCATCGGTTTCAGTGGCAATTAATAAGTCATCCACATATTGCAACAAAGTCAGACCAGGTTGGCTTCCCCTAAACTCACCCAAGACCTCATGCAGAGCTTCTTTAAAGAGTGCTTGTGAGTTTTTGAATCCTTGAATGAGCCTGTCCAGGTCAGTTGTCTGTTGATACCTCCTTTGACATCTGTCCACTCAAAGGCAAAGAGATCTTGAATTTTGGGTGCCAAGGGTAGGCTGAAAAAGGCATCTTTTAAATCTAATATCGTATACTACTGCTTATTTGGAAGCAGGGTGCTCAGGAGAGTGTAGGGTTTGGGTATGGTAAGGTGAATTTCCTTTACCCTTTTATTGACTTCCCTTAAGTCCTGTACTGGCCTATATTCATTACATTTGGGCTTGCACATCGGTAGCAGGGGAGTGTTCCACACCGACTAGCAGGGTCACAATATACCCAGTTCTAGCAAACACCTAATGTGGGGTGTTATTCCATCCATGCCACATGGACATAGGGTACTGAACCCTAACTGGGTCCGCCCCTGGTTTTACCTCGATGAAGAAAGCTGGTCTATGTTTCGCTAGTCCTACTCCGCAAGTCTCTGCCAAACATTCCAGATACCTTTCCAGCCAATAGGTGATTTCTTGTTCAGGAGGCTGGGGTGGAGCAAGCGGTACTCATCTTCCAGGTCCAGAGTCAATACTTGTATTGGTCTTCCTTGAGCATCCTCCACCTGGGGGCCTTCTGGATAGAAGTGAATCTGTGCCTCCACCTTGATTAATAAGTCTCTTCCTAAAAAGGTATAAGGGCTTTCTGGAATAACCAAGAATGAGTGGGACACTGGTCCCATCCCCAGGTTCACTCTTCTTTTGGTGGTCCATGAGTATTGTTTAATCCCCATGACTGTTTGCACCCAAGAGGTTTTATTTGAGATTTTTCCTTGAGGCTTTATTAAAGCCGAGTATTAAGCCTGGCTATCCATTAAAAATTTTACTGGAGTCCCCTCCACTTTTAGCGTTACTCTGATTTCAAGGAGGGTAACTGAACCCTGAGGTCCCTATTCATTATTAGCAACATTGTTAACCATTAGTGTCCAGGTTCTATGCAGCTGGCACTGCTTTGTTCAAAGTTCCCTTTTCTTAGGACATTCTTTGGCCTAATGCCTATTTCTTGGCAGTAAGTGCACTGATCTCTGCATAGTCCTCGACTATTTGGGCCTTGTAGGGTTTCCTTCCTTGCAAGACCATGTATAATTTAGCCAAAATGGTATGATTGCAGGCTGCTGCCCTGAGACCCGCCATTAGAATCTTGCGATAGACCCATTATCTCCCCCTCACTTCTGCCGTGTTTTAGTCCCAACCGTTGCTTGGAGCCTGGTTAATGGAAAAGATGCATTGATTAAATTAGGATTAGCAGTAGGCTGCCCATCATCACCAGGAACTAGTTTCTTGGCCTCGGTTTGAATAATTTCTCTTTCTTTCGAGATGAACAAGACCCAACATAACTGCTGGCAATCATCCCTGGTCGGCAGGTGCATGAACATTACACTATCTAGGAGAGAAATCAAATCTTTGGGATTATTTCAAAATTCTGCATTTTGTGTTTTCCAATTATATAAGTCACTCATTGAGAAGGGCCAATAGTGAAGTTGGGGGTCTCCAGTTTCATCCAGTCGTCCAATTTCTCTGAGTGGCAGAATCACTGTGGTGTCAGGGAGTCTCAGGCTGGCAGCTCTCTGAATGTGACTACAAGTTCTTACTGCTGGCCCTTCCAAGTTGCTGCTGGCTCCTTGATCCTTGCCTCCTGCTGCCTCCCCTTGCTCCATGGGGGGTGGAGGAGGCAGCAGTGAAGGGTATGGGGGGAGATCGGAGTCTAATGAGAGAAGAAGATCCTCACTCCCTTCTTGTAAAATGGGGTATTTGGGGACTGAGGGGGTAGTTGACGTATCTTTTATTGATGCTAAAATCTTGTTTTTATCCACAGAAAGGGGTAGAAAGGGAGACAGACACTTTGGGGGGTTCCTAGACCAAATTCTGCATACTAAAGTATAGGGAATCTGATCGGGGTTCCCTGTGCTATCTGTTAAAAAAAACCCTTCGTTTAACCTTCCAAATAGTATTTAGACCAAAAGTTCCTTGGTGGGGGGGCATCCAACCTCAAAAGTAGGCCACTCTGACTTATACAAAGTAAGTAATTTTTCTTTTTTAACTTCAACATCTAAATTGTTAACTCTTTCCTTATCATCTTTAAAATTAGCTGTCAGAAAGGTAAGAGGTATACTTTGGTTCTGACCCATTTCAACATATATCAATCCACACACAAGACCAGAAAAAAGGAGGAAGGCAATTACAAATGTCACAAAATGAAACAACTTGTGCTTTCGGGGATTTAGGATATAACCACAACTCAGAGTGTCCAAAGGAGAAAAGTGTGGATTGGTTGGCCTGTCTACAATCCCAAAGGGGTAGAGGGAGATACTTGATGTTTCAGCAGTGTCATCTGGTAAAAGACTACCCTACTCCCTCTTTGCTTCAAGTGGGCCAACTTTCTAAGCCAAATTTCGCCCTTCGAGGAGGAAGACAAGAGCGTCTGAAAGAGAAAGTAATTATTGTTGGACAAGGAACAGAACAAAGAGTAACTATTTTAAATGGAGACGAATAGGGTTTCCAGGCATCCACGTCAGAATGAACGTGAAAGAGGAAATGTTCCACGAAAGCCACAATACAGACAGACACACAGACATTAAGACAAGACACATTAACAGCATGTGCATGGTAGTCTGTCAGACAGAAAGTGATGGACTACAGACAGGAAAACTCCCAAATGTCGGCACTAGTGGACAGTCTACCTTGTAAGCTATCAAACAGAAATTGGCAGGCTACAGGCAGGCCCAAATGCCCGCACTAGTGGATAGTTTACCTCCCCAGGGCATCCAGAGGATGTCTCCCACTGGTTCTGTTGGCTGCTTTATAGTGCATCCACCAAGATTTCTTGCCAACTTCAATACCCAAACTGCAAGCTACAAAAAAATACCATACATGGGGCTGGAAAGGTGACTCAGTGGTAGAGCACTTGCTTTGCATGCATGAGGCCCTGGGTTTGATTCCTCAGCACCACATAAGCAAAAAGAAAAGAGCTGGAAGTGGCGATGTGGCTCAAGTGGAAGAGTGCTAGCCTTGAGCTGAAGAGGGGAGGGACAGTGCCCAAGCCCAGAGTTCAGGGCCCACGACTGGACCCACTCCCCAAAAAATACAAGATAGTTACAAAGGGGCAATTCCTTAACTTACCAGCCGTTCTTTGCTATTCCCTGATCAGGTGTCAGTGTGGGCTTATGAGGGAGATCCCGGATGCGCACCTATCTGTTGTACCTGGATTCAAGACCCACCGAAGACTACCAGAGACCACAACCAATTCAAATGACAAAGGAGTCGTTTATTTGCAAGCTCGAGCTTGGTCCTCCACACACTCAGTAACTGGTGAGGCTAAGAGGCCCCAAGCATAGAATCATCACAGTTTTTGTAGTATTGAACAAACAACTTTAAAGAAGTTTTACATGAGAATTTACATGATTGGCTAAAATTTTAAGCAAACTCAGCTATGCATATGTGATTGGCTAATATTATTATTGACATGTTATTGACATGATTTCTCTGGCCACTGGATCACTGTGTCCTGCATGGCCACCCGGTGTTGGGTCAATGCATCTGGAGAAAATTCCTGTGGCTTTCCAAAGGATAGCTTATGTCTCAGTTGTCTGGGAATTGTTTTTCTTTTTGTGTCATTTCTGGGTCAAGCCCATGGTTATTTTTATAATTCATACTTCACAAGATGGTTGCTGGTGTGTAATGGAGTTACTAGGCCTTCCTTGTGCCTCTTTAAGCCTTAGGCTCTTCAGATTTCATATTATTACTGTCTTTTCATACATGCCTGAAATCACTATTTCAAAGTAACACAAACAGAAAAACAAAAATACCCTGATAAAACCATCACAAATCCTAAATTATGTGAAAAAATTCACAATATAAAAAATAAACCTGAGGAAGAGGAAAAACAATGGCAGAATAACAACAGAAAATTACGCTAGCTCTCTCTAATGAAACAGAGATTTAGAGTCCTAGCAGGTACTCCACTTCTAGAGGATCACACCAAGTCAGCTATAATTATATGTAGATATAGAATCCAAAAGAAGATATTATACTGTCTTCACAAGCACACAAAAATCTAGGAAAAGTTACCCAGCCAGGAAAGTGACTGCTGTGACTGTGTTGGCCAACATACTCAAAAGCACAAATGCAGTGTGGAAATAAAGGGTCCACGTGGGAAAACATCACGAACAGAGTCAGTCACATTTAAACACAGACACAATTCACCTTATCACTGGACAGTCCGAACTGTCATTGGAACCACAAGTATTAACATCACAACATCTCATCACAACTGATCTCTTCTCCTGCACTTAATGGTCTAGACAAAAACCTAATTCCAGAAAAAAATAATCACAACAGAAGACCAAAGCAACACCTGGCAAATCAACCAAGAACATAGATAGTCACCTATTAAGATCATAGATCCCCCAAATGAAAGCCAAGAATCTTCCAAATGGACAGAACAAATCAGAAAAATATGAGGAAAGTGATGCCAAGGTAATATAATTCACACAGTAAGTAAAAAGGCATTAGAACAGACAATCAAGGACCTAGAAGATAGTTTTCAAAATACATTACAAATACTGCTGAAAAATATAGTTAATGAAAAGATACAAAACCTCTACAAGGAAACTTGTGAACAAGATGAGCCCTACCAAAGATTAGCAAAATAATTCATGGAGACTCCAAACAGAAAGAAAAATAAATTCTGAGAAAGCAAGAGTGTCCAAGGAAAAAAATAGATACCTAGTTAAACGATATGAGAGAAGTCACAGCTAAAACCCATATCCCCCAACCCCCCACCCAAAGAATAGTTTAAAGAAAGTCCATACAAGATCTAAAAAAAGCTTTACTAAAGAGATAGAAGCCCTAAAAAATAACCAATTATAAAAAAGGAAATAAAAAACAAAATAGAATGTCTCCACAGAAATAGATGATATAGAAGATAATCTCAGGGATCACAGACAGAATAGGTCTAATAGGAAAGAGGAAATAATCATTTAGAACAAATCCAAGAAATAAGAAATGATCTTGCTGGAAGTTCAAGACTCAGAAGATCAAATTGGGGGAGATAAGTATCAAGAAGATGAAGAGCAGGAAACTAAATGGATGGGAAACATATAACAGAATTCTAGCAAAGATCATTCCAAATATCCAAAGAGATAGGCTCATTCAGAGGAGAGAAGCCTTTAGAACACCAAACAGAGAATACCAGAACAGAACAAACCACCACCACGTCATAATCTATTAGAGGATCATTAGAGATCAAAGAAAGGATTCTTAAATCTATCAGGAGAAAAGACGGATTATTTATAAAGGATATACAGTCAGAATAAATACAGGTTTCTTAGCTGATATGGTCAAAAGGAGAGCCTGGCATGATATATGACAAACATTAAAAGCAAGCAACTACCAACCATGATTATGGTCCCAAGCCAAACTCTCCTTTACATTAAAAGGATATGTAAAAATATTTCATGACAAAGAAAACTTGAAACAATGTATCTCTACCAATCAGCAGGATAGAAGTTATTCAAATATATCCTACATAGAGAAGATCAAGAAGAACAGGAACTGGTTATATAAAATGTTCCCTACCCAAGAACAAGGTAAATATATTAAGAGTAGATGAGGCACAGCCCCTAACAGCAGGTGCATAACATAGCAGGACTTATCAGATATTTCACAGTCTTAACCTTTAATATAAATGGACATAATTTTCCAATTAGAAAACATAGACTAAATATTAGTGTCAAAAAAGATGAATTCTATCTAGTATCTACAAGAGACACATTTTATTGACAAAAACAAACACATACTTAAACTGAAAGGCTGTAAGGAAAATTTTCAAGCAAATGGACACCATGAAAAGGTCACAGAATTACTAACATAAGATAAAATAGAATTCAAATTAAAATTAGTAGGAAGAGACATTATATATTGATAAAAGCAACTCTCCATTAGGAGGATATAACAAGTCTAAATATCAATGTCCTGAATCCTGGAGCACCCCCACTTCATCAACCAAATACTACTTAACCTAAAAACACATCTCAACACATCATTGTTATCAATGGATAGGTCATCTAAGCAAAACTCAACCAAGAAACTGAAGACCTAAATAACTACATTGACCACCTAGCCCTAACAGATATCTACAGAATATACATTCAGTGTCAGAATATAAATTCTTCGCAGCAGCTCATGGAAGAGTCTCCAAAATAGAACATATCCAGTGGTAGAGTGCTTGCTTGGCATTCATGAGGCCCTGGGTTCGATTCCTCAGCACCACATAAACAAAAGAAAAAAGCCGGAAGTGGTGCTGTGGCTCAAGTGGTAGAGCACTAGCCTTGAGCTGAAGAGCTGAAGGACAACGCCCAGGCCCAGAGTTCAAGCCCCACAACCGGACCCCACCACAAAAAAAAGAAATTTTATCTAAATTGAAAAAATAATTAATCAAATTCCCAAATCTTGTCAGAACACAACAGAATAAACACAATTAAACAGCTAAAGTAAAAAAAAAAAATTCTCAAACCCATGAAGACTGAACAACACATTGCTGAATGACCAATGGGGCACTGAATACATTAGCATGAAAATCTGAAAGTTTCTGAAATTTAACAAATTGAACACACAAAATACCAAGCCCTCTGGGACACAGAAATGCAGTACTTCGAGGAAAATTAATAGCTCTGAGTGCCTACATCAAGCAATTGGGGAAATCTCAAGCCTGTATATTAATTATATACCTCAAATTTCTTGAAAACAGGAATAAGCCCAAACTCATAGCAGTAGACAGAAACAAATAAAAAAATTAAATCAGAAATAACTAAATAAAGACAAAATAAAGCATAAAAAGATCAACAAAATAGAGTTGGTTCTTTCAATAAATTAACATACTTGACAGACCCTTGACAAATCTGACTAAGAAGAGAACTCTTATATATAGAAAGATAAATAGAAAGTCCATAGATTGGGAGAAGATTGTTACTTGCTCTGCAACAGGCAATGGCCTCATATATAAAATATATTTAGATCCCCAAAAGTTAACCCCCCCAAAAAAACAAATCCTCAAAAAACAACAATCTTGGGCTGTGAAGATGGCTCAGTGGTAGAGCGCTTGCCTTGAATGCCTGAGGCCCTGGGTTGGATTGCTCAGCACCACATAGGCAAAAAGAAAAAAGCCAGAAGTGGCGCTGTGGCTCAAGTGGTAGAGCGCTAGCCTTGAGCTGAAGAACTGAGGGGCAGCGACCAGGCCCACAGATCAGGCCCCACGACCGGACACCCCCCCCCCCCAAAAAAAGAAACAACAACCCTCTGAATAAGTGGACTAAAGATTTAAAGAGAGACCTCTCTGAAGCAGAAATATGAATGGCCAATAGACACATGAAGAAATATGCAACATTTCTGGCCATAGAAATGCAAATCAAAGCAACATTGTGATTCCACCACACCCCAGTTAGAATGACCATTATGAAGAAAACTAATAGCAACAGATGCTGGGCTGGTGGGGATGTAGCCAAAAAGGAACATTACTACACTATTGGTGGAAATGTAAACTTGTTCAAAAACTCCAGAAAGAATTATAGAGATTCCTCCAAAGAGTTCCCCTATAACTCAGCAAACCCACTCCTAGGCATTTACCCAAAAGACCACAAACAAGGACACACTAAAGCTACAATCCAACTATGTCCATTGTAGCATTAGTTACCATAGCTAAGAAATGGAACCAACACAGATGCCCCTGTGTAGATGAATCGATCAAGAAAATGTCATATATATTCACAATAAAAATTCTATGCTTCCGTCAGAAAGAATGACATTGCCCCATTAGTAAGGAAATGGAATCACTTGGAAAACATAATAAGTCAAACAAGCCAGACCTAAAGAATCATAGGCTACATGTTTTCATTCATTTGGAAAAACTAGAATATGCCTAGGATATTCTTAGAAAAGATCACAATATCTTAATAGCTATATGTATATCACCATAAAAAATGATGCTTATTGAAATGAGCTCCAAGAAATGAATACAAGATAATTTTTTGTTCTAATTTCTTTTTGTGGAGAGCTGCGGGAGCCGACCAAAGATGGCGCGGCCGCATGGCACGGCCAAGCCAAAGATGGCGCTGGCTTCCGCCTTCCGCCTTCCCGATGGCGAGTGCTCTCTGTGAAAAACAACTCCTTATATGGCTATGGCTTGGCTCCTAGTTTGCTTCCGTGTTTGCGACCCTATTGGTATATGCCACGTGGCACCTCGGGATTGGCCATCCAGGAGACTTATAACCGGAGTGCGGGTGCGGGGCGAGGGAGAAGCTAATAATCAAGGTTCCTGAATAAACTGCTTTGAGAAGAATCCCGGGTCGTGTCTTCCTTGCTGGTCAAGGTGGATGCGACATCATTTTATTTTATTTTTTGTGAACATACTGTACAGGTGTTACAATTACATGGGCAGGATAATGCATACATTTCTTATCAAGCATTGCAGCCTCCTCCTTTGTTTACCCTTCACATCCCTTCCCAGCCCCTCAACTAATAAAGCTCGTTTTTGACATGACAACTTGTGTTTCTCATTATTGCAACAGGTCCGCTTGTATCCTTAAACGACTTGTTTTTCTCCATCCCCTCCACAAGTTATACTGACATCAAATATAGTGAAAGCAGGAGTTATACTGTGGGCCAGGGACATACAAAGCAACAAAGAGATAATCTTATAATTGCCTTAGAAACAAATGCATGAAAGAAAAAAAACATTAAAATACATATCTAAGGGTTCATTTTCCTAACATCACATTATCTGACCTTTTCTGCTTGACTCATACATATACTAGATATTGAAAATAAGGGAAACCATGGGACCTATGTTTCTTTGGGCCTGGCTTACTTCACTTAATATAATTTTTTCCAAGTTTTTCCATTTCCTAACAAATGGGGCAATGTCATTCTTTCTGATGGAGGCATAGAATTCCATTGTGTATATATACCACATTTTCTTGATCCATTCATGTACTGAGGGGCATCTGAGTTGGTTCCATATCTTAGCTATGGTAAATAATGCTGCAATAAACATAGTTGTGCTGGTAGCTTTAGTGTGGTCTTGTTTGTAAACATTTGGGTAAATGCCCAGAAGTGGGATTGCTGGGTCATAGGGGAGTTCTATGTGAAGTCTTTTGACGAACCTCCACACTGCTTTCCAAAGTGGTTAAACAAGTTTACACTCCCACCAACAATGCAGTAAGGTTCCCTTCTGTCCACATCCCCTCCAGCATCTGTTGTTGTTAGAGTTCTTGATTTTTCCCATTCTAACTGGAGTGAGGTGGTATCTCAATGTTGTTTTAATTTGCATTTCTTTATGGCTAGGGATGTTGAGCATTTCTTCATGTGTCTGTTGGCCATCCTTTTTCTTCTTCAGAGAAGTTTCTCTTCAAGTCTTTAGCCCACTTATTTATTGGGCAGTTGTTTCTTTGAGAATTTGTTGTTGGGGGATTTATATTTTTGAGTTCCACGTATATTTTAGATATGAGACCCTTATAGTGAACTGTTTTTAGTAATTTTTTTCTATTTACTTTTTCCCCTTTGGTTTATTCCCTTAAGTCACTGTTTTTGATTTCTGTACCCTTTGTCTTATATATAAGTTAATCTGATTTGGGGAAGGGAAGGGAAATCACAGAAATGGTGGGACAAAGATTAAACAAAGCAACAGTGACATACACTAGACACTATATTAGAAATGAAGTTTACAACTTTGGGGGAATGGGATGTCAGGGTTGGTGGAAGCAGGAAAAAAATGAGGAAGCAGTAACAAAAAATGTACTCATTACTTATGTAACTGTAACGCACTTCTCTGAATATCACCTTCATAACAAAAAACACCGAACAACCAATAAGAGAACTCACCCAAATATAGAAAACTAGAGAAAAAATGAGGCATCACAACATAAATAAGGGAAATTGAGAATATTATAAGAAAATACTTTGAAAACTGTATGCCAATCACTTGGAGAATCCTGGAGAAATTGATGCTTTCCTATTTCGAGCTGAGCCAAGAAGTGATACACAAGAAGTAATGAAAATTAAATTTCAATAAAAAATTTCCCATACCAGAAAAATCTAGTACTCAATGGATTTATCATGAAATTAAGGGCTGAAAAAAAACTTACAATACTCAGATTTAACTTTTCAATGGAATAGAAAGGGAAATGGAATTATTAAACCTATTCTATGAAGCTAGAATTAGACTCTTTCCCAAATCGGTAGGGACTCATCAAAGAAAGAGAACTATGAACCCAACTCCTTGATAAGCATTGATGCAAACTTCTCAATAAATTTCTCACCAACCAATTTCAGCAACTAACAAAAAAATCATATGCTATGATCAAACAGTATTCATCCTAGGATACAATTGGATTCAATATACTTGTCAATAAACATAACACACATCATCAGTAGAAGCAGGGAAAAGAACCTCATGATCATCTATATGGGTGTAGAAATAGCTTTTAACAAGCTCCAATACCCCTTTATGATTAAAGGTCTGAGAAGCTAGGAATGCATGGAAGTTTCTTAAATATAATAGAGTATATGTATGATAAGAGATAATAAGCATGTTCTTAATGGTGGAAGCATGAAGACATTAAAACCAGGAATGAGAAAAGGATGTCCACTCTATCTACTATTCTTCAATATAGTAGTGGACTTTCTAGCAAGAGCAATAGGCAAGAGAAAAACATAAAGGAGATCCAAATAGGGAAGAAGTAAAACTATCCCTTTTTACAGATGAAATGATCCTGTATTTAAAGGACACTATAGCTTCCTCCGCCACGTTAGTAAAGGTGATGCTAACCTTCAGCAATGTAACAGGGTATAAAACCCACAACAATCAGTAGTTTTTCTGTGTTACCAACAATGGGAAGATCCATGATGAAATCAAAAAAACAACCTCATATGTATTAACCTCAAAATAAAATCAAATCTATACAAAACAAAACAACAAAACTAGGAATTAATAAATTTAACTAAAAATTTGAAAGACCTCTGCTCTGAAAACTTTACAACACTAAAATAGGAAATTTAAGGAGATTCAAGGAAATGGAAAGTCTTTCAATGCTCCTGGTTGGAAGAATTAACATCGTGAAAACTGCAATACTGCCCCCAAACAATTGACAATGCAATACCCATCAAAATCCCAACAATATTCTTCAATGCAGTAGAGAAAGCAATCTGACTGTAATAAGAAATTACAAAATTACAGATGAAACCAAAGGCTTAGAAATGAATCATGGGCCAATTTACACACACACACACACAATGGAATTCTATTCACCCAACAGAAAGGATGACTTTTCACCAGTCTTAAGGAAAATGAAAGTCTTGGGAAAATTATACTAAAAGAAAGGAATGCACACTCAGAGCAATATAGTTTTCATAGATTCATTCATTTATGGTAGCTAGAAGGTGCCTACAAATCTACAAGTACAAGACAGATTCTACATCGTCCCAGATAGAATGGCCATTTTCAAGAAAACTGACAATAGCGAATGCTGACAGGTATGTAGCCAAATGGGAACTTATTACAAAAGGTGGGAAATTAAACTTGTTCAACCACTCAGGAATGCAGTACAGACGTTCCTCAAAAGACTAAACATAGATCGCCCTTAAGACCCAGTAATTCCTGTCTTGGGCAGTAATGCAATAAATAACAAGCAAGCTCACATGAAAGCTACCAGCATAACTATGTCCTGGGCCCCGACCCAGAGTTCAAAGACTGGAAAACAAGTTACCACTGCTGGTATTTTTTCCCGAAATAGGAACCTTTTTTTTGGGGGGGGGGGTCTGGTCATGGGTCCTGAACTTTGGGCCTGAGTGCTGTCCCTCAACTCTTCAGCTTAAGGCTA
This sequence comes from Dipodomys spectabilis, assembly GCF_019054845.1. Classification (NCBI taxonomy): domain Eukaryota; kingdom Metazoa; phylum Chordata; class Mammalia; order Rodentia; family Heteromyidae; genus Dipodomys; species Dipodomys spectabilis. The sequence continues at coordinate 2,032,426 of NW_024870745.1, read as the reverse complement.
GCGCTCTACTACTTGAGCCACAGCGCCACTTCCAGCTTTTTTTCTTTTTGCTTATGTGGTGCTGAGTAATCCAACCCAGGGCCTCATGCATATAAGGCAAGCCCTCTACCACTGAACCACCTTCCCAGCCCTAAATATGAATCTTTTGACATAAGATACCAAATCATTCTATTTGTAGCAGCTAGGATAGGACTTAAATGTAGTGGGTGATAAAATGGCTTCTTTATTGAATGTTAGGAAAAGATGTAAGCAGTCCAAGAAAAGGGAGATTTGTTGTTGTTGTTGTTATAGGGGCTTGAAATCTGGGCTTAGGCACTGTCCCTGAGCTCTTCAACTCAAGGTAAGGGCTCTACCTCTTGAGCCACAGTGCCATTTCTGTTTTTCTGGTGGTTAAATGGAGATGAATCTCTGAGACTTTCCTGCCCATGGGGGCTTTGAACTACAGTCCTCAGATCTCAGCTTCCTTAGTAGCTAGGATTACAGCTGTGAGCCACTGGCAGCAGGCTAAAAATGGGAGACTTTTATAAAAGAAAATCTACCACTTCACCTGTGTCTAAACCTCAGATATCGCTATTAGAACACTTCATCGTTGACTCATTTCATCAGACATTTGTAAAGTTTCTCTTTTCCTTCATGTGGGAATACTGCAGTCAATATCAACTCAGCTGTGGGACTGGATCAATTGTATGGTAATTGCTAGCACCTAAATCAAGAACATTTACATCAAAACAAATGAAACCCTCATTTGGAATAATTGTTTTCTCTTTTTATTACAAATCTGTGCTTTATTACTTCCTAATGTGATATTGGAACTCCTAACAGAGTGATGATATTTTCTTTTTCTTCAGCAATTGGCCTTCTCCCAAATGTGGTCAAATATTTAAGAATTCAAAGATTTCCATTAAGCTGATGTCTAAGAAAATGTGCATTTCTGGAATGTGGTCTGCTATCGTCTTCTTACATGTACAGGACTTCTATGATTTATTTGTCCTACAAGGAATACTATTTTCCAATCTTTGTTAGACCAATTTTAATCTCTCTGATCAATCTTTCTGACCCTCTCTCTGGAGTCTCATTTCAGTCTGCCTCATCAAAAATATCTTTTTTATCAACTAAATTACTCTCAGCTTCTGTTTTTTGCCTGACTTCATATAGGCTGTGATAGCAGCCTTGACTGGCAGTGCTTACTGGAGTTATTTGTTTGTTTGTTTTATTTTTAGAGGTCTAGGATTAATCTTTGATGTATTAGCTTCTCTGGGCCCCAGTGATCCGCTGGCCTAGAGTCAATGGGTTTTTCTCCTAAACATACAAATACAGCTGACTAAATTCCTGTTTTAATTGTCTCAAAATGAGGCAATCTGGCATCCTTGGAAATCCAGGAATAATCCATTGTACCACTTACAGAAATGGTCTATCAAGATGGCTTTTCAATGTTGACTGTAAAAAATGTTCATTTCCAACTCACCACCATAAAACAGATCACATCCCTGGGAACAAAATTTTGGAAAGAAGGTTCCCCTTCCTTCCTTCTCTTATGATAGATCAAACCATAATATTCTGCAGTTGTGGCCAGCCTGGAGCACATTTTCCCAAGAATATTCTGTAATGTAAAAGAGGATCAACTATCAAAATAAAGGTGAAAATACTTGTCTACTACAGACAGATTTATCTGGCTTATATCTGTTGTTATTTTCATTACTAAAAACACATGGATAATTTATATTGAGATTAGAAAAGTGGCAAAGGATGAATGGAATAAACACTGAGTTTATTTTCATATATCCAATATAATACACTTATCCTCTTATACAAAATTAAATCCAACTGTAGAAACAGTGTCAGAAATATAAAATAAGCCTTAATATGTATAATCTGCACACATACACCATCATCTACTCAGAAATTCAGTCTCTCTATAAATATTTATTTGGTACAAAACAATAAAAATTTAATTAATGAATATGACTTTTAAGTATCATCTGAAATACTCCTCGTGTCTATAATTGCATATAATTGTATAGCTCTCACCTAGACAAGAATTTAACATGCATGTAGAAATCAAATTTCTAGAATATAAGCTAGATGAGAGGATTCATACCCTCATGTAATGTGTGGTGAATTTTTGCCACAATTCTGAACCGTTCCACCTAATACCAAGAGTCATGAGCAATAATTTATTATTTGATGTTAAGATGATTTCTAAGTGCAGAATACACTTTGAATTATTACATTAATTCACAGAAATGAAACAATAATGACATATTGTGTGTTAAAATTCTAATGCTTCTCAATTTTACAATTCATAAAATATATTGTTAAAATTAATTTCATTTTCTTCTTTTCTGTAAGTGCTGAAATTAAAATTATATATTTAACATTGAATATTAAGAAATCAATAATAAGTAACCTACTATTAAAATGATATACTATTAAACTGTGATTTGAATTATATTTCTAACAAATTGTGATGTAAACAACATTTGTCATTTGTTATTGTTAGTCCAAGTCATCTCTTCACCTTAATTTTTTAGTTTTCTATTTTATCTCTATTGGTTTGCTGATTGTGCATTTTATTTTCCCTTTTCAGTGACTGACATTAGGCTGAAAATCTGTATGCTAGTTTATTACTTCCTATGGTAAAGTCAAATTATTGCTCTCCACAGCTGTTCTACTCTACTATACTACGGTACTTCTCCCACTCCCATTTCCTGTATTGCTGCTCTCATATATTTTATTTTTATTTAAATTTGATTGTCAAGGTAATGTACAGAGGGGTTATAGTTACATAAGTAAGGTAATCAATTCATTTCTTTTCTAACTTTTTTACCCCTTCTCCAATGTCTCTCCCTCTTCACTGCCAACAACCCCCCCAAGATCATTTCCAACATATTGTCTTGTGAGTACATTGTTGCATAGGTTCCCCCTTTGTCCTTTGTCTCACCATTTTATTTTTTCCCTTTCCTTTCCCTATTTCCCTAGTTCCCTAGTTTTAATACCCAGGGTATCAAAATCAAATACAATGACTACAGGGGATAAACCATTGCTGGGGAAAACACAAAAGGATGAAAAGAAATCACGTAGTAGATTAAGAACAACAACAACAAAGAACATGTCTTGGAGTTCATTTCACCTTATACGGTCATATGAACATAGCTATTGAGTTATTCTGCTCATCTAATAAGATTATCCTTATGTGCACAATAATGCTCCCCTTTTTACCCAATAATCCTACTTCTGGGCATTTAACCATGTGACTACAAACAAGACCACACTGAAGCTACCAGCACAATTATGTTTATCACAGTATTATTTACCATAGCTAAGATATGGAATCAACCCAGATGCCCTTCAGTAGAAGAATGGATCAAGAAAATGTGACACACACATACACACATACACATATATGGAATACTATGCTTCCATCAGAAACAATGATACTACCTTATCTGTAAGGAAATGGAAGATCTTGGAACAAATCATATTAACTGAAGTAAGCCAGACTTAAAGGAACATAGGTCTCAAGGTTTCCCTTATTTGTAATAATTAGTTTACTTCAAGGAAAATTTCCTGTATTTTAATTTGACATTTTGTTCTATGTTGAGCATACATTATTGCTATATTGTTTGTTATTATTTCCTTTTTTTGAGGAGGCCTAACATTTATTTAACTAATAAAGTGAAGTATGTAGCCACTGTATCAGGTGTAATATAATATATCTTCTTAATATTTTTTATTGTGAAAATACCGTACAGAGGGGTTACAATTACATGGGCAAGGTAATGAGCACATTTCTTATCAAGCACTGTTGATTCCTCCTTTGTTTCCCCTTGCCATCCCTTCCTATCACTTCCCCTGCCCTGTGCCAAAGCTGTAAAGTCAGTTTTTTGACATAACATCTTGTACATCTCACTGTTGAAATGGGTCCACCTGTATCCCTATTTAAACAATTTTTTCCTTCCCCTCCACAAATTATACGTACATCAAATACAGTGCAAACCAGGGGTTATACCGTGGGGGAGGGACATACAAAGCAGCACAGAAATACCTTATAAATATGTTAGAAACAATAGCAAGAAAGATAAAGAAAAGAGTTGTTATCTTGATGTACTTTTCACCTAACATCAACTTATCTGACCATTTTTGTTTGTCTCAGATATATACTAGTTATTAAAAATAAGGGAAACCATGGGACCTACGTTTCTTTGTGCCTAGGTTATTTCACTTAATATAATTTTCTTTTTTTTGTCGGTCGTGGGGCTTGAACTCTGGGGCCTGGGTGCTGTCCCTCAGCTCTTCAGCTTAAGGCGAGCACTCTACCACCTGAGCTACAGCGCCACTTCCGGTTTTCTGGTGGTTTATTGGAGATAGGAGTCTCACAGTCTCTCCTGCCAGGGCTGGCTTTGAACCGCGATCCTTAGATCTCAGCCTCCTGAGTAGCTAGGATTACAGGCGTGAGCCAACAGCGCCCGGCTTAAATATCTTTTTTTTTTTTTGGTCCAGTCGTGGGGCCTGAACTCTAGGCCTGTCCCTTAGCTCTTCAGCTCAAGGCTAGCGCTCTACCACTTGAGCCACAGTGCCACTTCTGGCTTTTTTCTTTTTCCTTATGTGGTGCTGAGGAATCGAACCCAGTGCCTCAAGCATGCAAGGCAGGCGCTCTACCGCTGAGCCACCTTCCCAGCCCTTAATATAATTTTTTTCAAGTCTTTTAATTTCCTGACAAATGGGGCAACAGGCAGTTTTCCTTAAAGGCTTATGTTCATCTTATCCATTACTGAAGGAAGAACAACTGAAAGAGCAACCCCTATGAGGAAGAACAACTCCTACTTACTTATCTTCATTCCTATGTAAGGCCAGTGTTGTCCCCTGTATGTATCATCATGTTGTATATTACAACTCTCTACTTGGTCATACTGTATATCTACTATCTTCTACATTGTGACCTAAATGCCCCAGCAATTCCACTTTGCTTTACTTTTTAAAAAATTCTCTCTAAATGTTTGAGGTTGGTGTGTGTGTGTGTGTGTGTGTGTGTGTGTGTGTGTGTGTGTGTGTGTGTGTTGTTTTACAAAGATAACGAAGACAATATTTTTCTTGATATGAATACATTTTTTAGGTTATTGTAAGTTGTGGCTAATGGGAGAAGTCTCTTGCTATTTTAAGTATGAAACAGAAAAATGTATTTGTGCATGCACCACAGTTGCTTTATTAGTCTGTACTTGAACACTTAACTTCGATTTTTATCTTGGCTGTTGTTGTGAATAATGTGAATAATAATGAACTACAGATACATTTATCAGTTATCCATAGAGAAATAATCACATTATCAGTGTATCAGATGATATTTCAAGTTTGCATTTCTTAGAAAACTACATACTACTTTCTATAATGAGAATACTAACCTGTATTTTGACCAAGAGTGTAGAAAATTTTCTTTTTTTCTACACTCTCACCAACATTATTACCTTCTTAGTTTTTTGAAAGGGCATGTTTTTACTATGTGTAGTACCCTAGACTGGCCTTAGACTCAAATCCCCTTACTCCAACCTCTCAAATACTTGGAATTACAAGCCTTTACCACCACACCAGGTTCCTCTGATTTTTTAATGAGTATAATAGTTATGAAGTAGTATAATATTAATTTTGAATTGCATTTCTCTAAGGACTTCTGTTCAGAAAGCATTAAGCCAGAATAGAAGTGGTATTAAACATAACTTTATAAAGCCACTGGCGATTTTCAGGCTATTGGAAAACATGTCTATTCAGAACTTTTGTCTATTCCTGTACATGTAAAAGATTGTAAAAGATTTGCCTTTTCTTTACCACAAATAAATCAACAAGTCCCTCATCAGTGCTTCCAATGGAAGGTGTTGCCCCAAGGAATGATGAATTCCCCAACCATATGTCAGATATATGTTGATAAGGCCTTAAAACCTGTTAGACAAAAATGGCCTCACATTTATATTTCTCATTATATGGATGATAATTTATTTGCAGGACCAAATATGACAGAATTAGAATTGCTGTTACAGTGCTTACCCTCTATATTTAAAGATTTTGGATTAATAATAGCACCTGAAAAAATACAAAAAGATACGGTGGTAAAATATTTAGAATATGTTGTTTCTAGACAAACAGTGACACCTCAAAAAATGTCTTTACGACGTGATCAATTACATATGTTAAATGATTTTCAAAATCTATTAGGAGATATTAATTGGAAGCGAATGGCCTTAGGAATTCCTACTTATAAATTACATAATTTGTTTTCATTGTTACAAGGGGAGCCTGATTTTCTTAGCAAAAGAACTTTAAGGAAGCTGAAAGAGAATTATAATTTGTAAAATAAAAGTAATGTTTTTACATCGAGTAACACTGAATCATCCCATAAATTTATATATTTTGGATACATAAAAATACCCAACAGGAATTATAGGACAAAATGAGCTACCATTAGAATGGATTTATACAAGGCATGGATTTACAAAAAATATTATGCCTTGTGAACAACAGTTGGCAATTATTATTCAACAGGCCTGGCAATGGGTATTCACCCTATCGATGTATGATTTATTTGAAATTATTTTTCCTTTGCCAAAAGACCAAGTAGAATATTTGTTAAACATTTCTGAAATGCTATAAATAGCATTAGTAAATTTTACTGGGCAATTTTGCTACCATTTTCTCAAAGGTAGATTGTGGGATTGCTGGCGTAAACAACAATTTGTCATTAATGATATAATTATCAAGACCCCTATTCCCACTGTTCTTAACATTTTTACATATGGCTCCAAAACAAAAAGTGCTTACTGGACAACAAATAAATATTGAGTACAGACAACTACTTTAGCATCAGTTCAACAAAATGAACTTTTTGCTGTTATTAAGGTGTTGCAAGATTTTGTGGGAGATATTAATATTGTTGCTGATTCTGCCTGTGCTCTAGGAATTGTGACTAATGTAGTCACTGCGACTAATGTAGTCACTGCTGTTACATACTCATCTAAACCCCAGCTAAATCAATTATTTAAACAATTACAAGCATTACTGCAACAACTTAATGCCAAAATATTTGTACATCACATTAGGGCTCATTCTTGGTTACCTGGGTACCTTGTATATGGCAATAATCAGGTTGATAAATTAGTTAGTTTTGCTTCTGCTGAACAGGATCATGCTCATTTACATACAAATGCTGGCCATTTACATATGCATCATAAAATACCTTATTCTCAAGCTAAACAAATTATAAAAAGGTGTCCTATCTGCAGACCAATACATTTGAGAGTTGTACCTGCTGGAGTAAATCTTCGAGGATTACAACCTAATGAGCTCTGGCAAATGGATATAACCCATATACAAGCCTTTGGCTGTTTTTCCTTTATACATGTTACAATAGATACTTATTCCAAATTTGTTTGGGCTTCCGCCCTTACGGGAGAAACTATTAACCATGTAATAGAACACTTATTGGAAGTTTTTGCCATTATGGGAGTGCCTGCCAAATAAAGATTGATAATGGATCAGCCTATAAAAGTATCAAATTTAAAAGATTTTGTGAACTTTATGATTTGGTACATACATTTGGAACAGAATATAACCCCCAAGGACAAGCCATTATTGAACATGTTCATGGCACACTAAAACAACAAATTAAAAAATGAAAAAGGAGGAAAAGGTTGGATGAAGGTATGGATATGTTGTGGTTTCTCATGCAAAATACTAAAATAATTTTACATCAAGCTCTTTTTGTTCTTAATTTTTTAAACTTAGCACAAGGAGATATTTTTAACTAGAGCTCAGTGCCATTTTGAACAAATATCAGAAAAACCTTATTTAAATATTCCTGTATGGATTAAGATTACATTGGACACAGAATGGCAACTAGGAACATTATTACATAATGGGCGATGATATGGTTTTGTGTCTACACAGGATGGCAAACAATACTGGCTTCCTGCCCGATGGATAAAGATGCAGCCAGTGAGGACAGCCCTGTATCCTGTAAGGAATCGGCCGCCAGTTGAGGAAGAAGAAATCCCCACTGCCCACCTGCGGACAGGTAAAAAAGTTGACTGGAGAAGGAACAAAAGATGTTACAACACACTGGTAAACCTGTCATGGCCGAGAACTTGTTCCTGGCCATGTGTGCCCTGTTTACTGTGAACTCTGTCCATGCTAAAGCTAGTGTAAGTTATTGGGCCTTTGTTCCTAACCCTCCTTCATTGGAACCTGTTGTTTGTGGAGACATGGATATAACTGTCTATACTGTTCCTGCTGTTTTATCTCCTCCTTGGAATAATTTGACATTTTACAGTAAGGATGATAGTAGCTTTTTTAATTTTACTTACTATACTCATTCCTTGCCTGTTTGTCTGGGGCCTCCTCCATGTTTAGTTATAAATTGACAACATTTGGTTTTACCTGGGAAACTCACTTCCAATTCTAGAACACAGCTGCAGCGATTAACTACTTGGTCCATTAATAGTAGCTGGGAAAGTGTCAACTTGATGGCGAGTTATCCTTATCTATGTGCCCTAATTTTACTTATATTGATTTAAAATATCAGCCTTTTGTGTGGCAACAGTGTAGAGGAACATTTGGAAAAACGTTCAATAATTTTACTAATTGGGGACCTTTTGGACAGTTTATTAACCCATGTTCAGAATGGAATATTACTAGATGTGATTTATCTAACGTTACTAGGATGTCGGATGCCGTTAATGGATCGCTTACTGGAGCTCGACTGATGGCCTGGGGAGAAGGAGGCATTGCAGATGCTCGATGGACTTTCATGGCTGCATCCATTGCTGTTCAGATTCATCTTTGGAAGGTCCAGCAGAGCGGAAACCCATGATGCTATCAAATGGATTGTTTTCGGGGACAGCTAATTCTGGGTCCACTTATAATTTTATTTTGTACAAATGTTTTGATGTAACTGCTTGTGTACCTCTGCCTTATGTATTTTTAGTGGGAAATTTTACATTATCTCCTACTATTTCTTGTTTTAATTGTCGCCTGTATTCTTGTGTTAATTCCTCTCTTAATTTTAATGACAGTGATAGTATTATGATTTTACAACAAAGAACTCATATTTGGCTCCCTGTTAAATTAGGAAGAGAATGGTCCCAAAATCCTTTGGATAATGTTGTTATTGAACTTTTTACCAAACTACTAAAACGTACAAAGCATATGATTGGAGCCATTGTAGCTATGATTTTAAGCTTAATTGCTATTACCATTGTTGCTGCGGTGTCTGGAATTGCCCTACACACTTCCTTACAAATGAAACACTTTGTGGAAGAATGGCACCGGGAGTCACATGAATTGTGGGTCTCACAGGTAGAAATTGATGCTCGATTACAAACACAGATTAATATTCTTAAACAGACAGTGGGATGGTTATTGGTTGTGGAAAAACATTTATTGTTAAAATGTGATTGAAATTCTACTACCTTTTGCATTACTAAAGTAAAATATAATGAATCTATTCAAGATTGGAATGTAATACAGCAGTATTTATCTGGAAATTCTACTGCTGCTCCATTGATTGCTTAGTTACAATTTAATATACATGATATTTTTTGTAAACAATTTGCAAATGATGACGCTTCTACTATCACTGATGATGCATTTCTTAAACATTTGGAAGGGTTGGATCTGAAAGGAATACTACAAACTATTTTATATACTACTAGTGGCATGGGAATTATGATTGTTATTATTTAGTTACACTTGTACTGTTATATTTCATTTTTATGAATCCAATGCAAGCTTCTATGATAACCCTGTGAAAACCTTTACTTTTAAAACAAAAGAAGAAAAGAAACTGTGAAGAATCAGCGTTTATGTTGAAGAGGCAGAATGATGCAGGCTCCAGCCTCAGGATTATCTGAGGACTGTGTTTGAGTATTAGGAAAGCTCTTGGCATGCCGGGCTAGAGAGGGAAAATGTTCTCTCTCCCTATCTCAAAACACATGTCACAGACTCCTGGGAGCTGAGGAAGTAGCTCTTCTGCTTGCTTAAACACAGATGAACAGCTGGTCAAACATGTTCCTGAGATTGGAAAAGTGGTTTGAGCTTGCTCTAATATAGTTTAGATAATAATATACCAAGATATTGTCTCATAGTTTAAGTAAAAATGTATCTGTTGAAATTTTTGTGTGAATGTCTTGTGACTAAATCTTGGCAAAGATTCTGCTTGCTTGTCTTTAAATACCCACTAACAATAAAGCACAGCATGCAGTGGCAATTGCTGTTTGTACTCTGCATCCCCTGTGTTTTGGTGATTTCGTGACCCTTACCCAGGGACCCCAACGCACTAGACGTTGACTCCCCATGACTGACCAAAGAAGAGAAAAAATATATATATACACACATATATGATGCGATGAATTACATTTAAATATAAATGAATATTTATGGTACACATTTAAATATAATTAATGTATATTCCCTTATATAAATATATTTACATATATAAGATCATATTATATTTATATGTTTATAAATAGATTTGTAATTAATATCCAAAGAGTACATCTGAAGATTTTGGGGAAAATGTAGAGTTTCTAAAGGCTTACTACTGACGCATCATACTTTCAAGCAATTTTTCCACTTATTACAATGCCTGGAGTACTAAGATTGGATGATTATGAAACAGAGTAGCTGTTTTATTCCTTATGATTTTGGATTAGAAACATCTACTTACTTGATATGAAACCTACAAAAATGTGATCTTGAAATCACACTCCACATACTGGACATATACATCAATTTAGCAACTTACAGGTCTGAAACTTTTATTTGAATCCTGTATCTCACATAAATTCAGATTCCTTAGAGTCAGCTACATATAAAAACATGCATGCATTTTCATGCTCACATACATCCCCACACTCACATGACACGCTAAATGTATCACTGTAATAGGTAATAATATAGATACTGAAAAAGAACACCTTTTCAAATGTAATTACATTTTATTTTTTAGATATAATACATTATTGAAATAGTTATAAAAAATCAGCTGAGATGATGTTTCAAATACTAGAGTGCCTGCCTAAAGAGCATGTTTCTCAGTCCAAACCTCATTATTTCCTTTCTTCCTTCTCCCATATAAAAAACATAAATAACTACAGAATTAAGCTACATGTTCCTTAATCATTAATTGAATAAAGAAATTGTAATGTATATGCATATATACATAAGATATATTAGTTAGCCAGACATAATAATGAAATTATAGCATCTTAAAGAAAATAGATAAAACTGGAAACCTTCATATTGAAGCAATAAGCCATACTGTGAAAAACAAATACTAGATTTCTCATATGCAGACTCTAGACCTAGAAAACAAAATGAATGACTAAGATAAAAAGGATGGAACTGATTAAATTTAGAAAAAAGTAAGAGAGGAGATAAAGAGAAATATTGTGGAGTATATATTTTCAAATAGTTTATGTTAGTATGATGGCATAACAAAAGTATAAAAATAGGATTATGAAATTAATAAAATGAATAAAATTTATCAAGCTACATTATATGAACCTATGTGTATAACATAATAAAATACTTTTTGAAATTAATATTTGCTAATAAAAAGACAAAAATTCATTCCAGTTGTTATAGATTTATATGTTAATTTCCAATTTTTGTTCAGTTTTTTCCCTGATTAAGTGAAAGGAGAAATTGGTTTTGCTCCTTTAGAAAGATAATCTTGTCGATTTAGCATTAAAATATTCTAGTTAGTTGTTGTCAATGTGAAATTGGTCAATCCAATTAATTATTATATTAGAATATTTTCAATACACTCTTCAAAATATTATCGCTATAAGTATATACTTTTTGCTATTGAATATGTTTTCATTACTTAATCGCTACATACCATTTTCTGAATGTAGTTTGGTATATGCAACTAGGATATGTTATACCTGACATGGAAATCAATTAATCAAACAGTTTTAATCCAAAAAGCCTATAATGAAATAAAGAGGTACATCCAAATTATTTGTATTCAAAGACAATACTTGGTTAGTCTTCTTCTCACATTCCCATTTCCCGTCTTGAGAATAATACCCATTGTAAGGAAATGATAAGAATGTTTTGGGGAAATAGGTTGGCTTTAAACCAATGAGTTACTCTATGCTGGATTTTTCTTTACTTTATATTCAGAAAAGCTAAATTCTTACCTTATCATTTTCCTTAGGCTTTATACTCAGGTTAAATCTCTGATGAGTGAAAAAGATATAAACATTTTTTAACAGTGATTAAATTTAGGCTGAGGAACCTATGTACAACTATACTCATGCAGATCTGCCTCATCAGTCATGAGACCGTGATATCAAAATGTTAACCTATGCTTACTGAAATCATGCTTATGAGATTCTGTGTATTATAAACAGTGGTTATAAGCATTTGTTTTGTAATCAACATCATTTCATGGGTTAGGAACTGAAGTGAGACATTATACTCAGAACAAAATTTAAGGAAGCATCCAAAATTAGTTACCAAGTTATACACCATTTAACACAATGTTTTAAAAATGCAAGCTAAAGGAAATTATGGAAAAAATTATTTAAAATAAATACAGAATTAGTATGATTGATTTTTCTTATACGCCAGTTTGCAATACAGCTTGCATGGTAAGTTTTCTGATTATATGTTTAGTTAGGTCTTGATATGTAGTTGGAGAAGTTATGTTCTTTCATATCTTCATTTGTCAGATCAAAGAGGAAATGAATTCCATGCCCGAGTCAAATCCGTAATAATGTTACAATTGTATCCTGCTACTTTGCCAAAGTTTCAAATCAGCTCGAGTAACTTGGGTCTTTTTTGGATATAACCAATTAGGTGTGCAATTTTGTCAGTGCTAGAAAGATTTTGACCACCATTTATTAAAATAATATTTTTTCCAGAAATTACTTCTGTTGTCTGTTTTCATTAGATTTTTTTATTTCATTTATATCATGTGTTTATGGTTTCCTTTAGGTAACCCACATTCAGTCTTCTACACTGTAATTTAGAGTAGTTTTAAATTATGTACACTCATGTATGCTCCTCAGATTCTATCATTTGCTCATTTTGTTCTTGTTACATCAGTAGATAGTTCTCAATATGGATACTATTGGACTTATTCATTGCATTTCTGAACTTTTCAAGTAAATCATGCTGTTTGTGATTTGATACTGTAGCATTTTTCCTTTTAAATATGTGCAGATCTTACTTCACATACAGTTACTTTTGTTTTAAACAATTTGATCCATTCAAGGGAATTGACATATTACGTTCATCTGGATGAATTTAATTATAAATTAACACAACCTTATTTTTGAGAGATAGTTATCCTTATACTCTACTCAAATTAACATGTATTTGAGGTTTTAGTACGTTAAAAAACTGGGTATAACATGTTTTTGTTCCTGGGGGAATTCCAATCTCTTGGTTGTTTTTCCAGCTGTGGTGACTTCAACATATGTGTGCATTTTATTTCAATTGTTTTGTGTCTAAATTTTGTCTCATATAACACAAAGTAGAAAAAGAATCAGTGACTTAGAACTTTTCCACATAGAATTCTAGGAGAGACACTTGAAGTTTTGTGACAACTGGGACCAGGGAGGTCTTGTTAGTGGAAGATGAGGGAGAATAACAGATAATGTTTGACGTGATTTGAATTCTGCCTCCTCTTGCCTCATTATTTCCAATGGTAATAATTTTGTCTGTATGAACTCAGAATTTTTGGTTTATTTGGGACACACTTCACATTTTTATTGGATTTTAACTCTAAAATCTTCTTTCCTTCATTTAAAACCACAGATGTGACTTTATAATGCTAAAATAGCATCTACTAATTTATATGAAATTGTTCAAACTATTTTCTATTTTCGCTTCACATGATATGCAATATAGAATGTAATAATAATAATGTGAGATAGTATGAAATAATTGACTTTGGAGAAAATCAATTACACTGGATTTTTGTGAGATACTTAGTAATAGTAAAAATTGTATTTGTTTCTATTAAAAAATTCCCAGTTACATCTAAAAATAACTCATAGTTATAAACTAATGTTGAAAAAATAGATTTTTATTGGAAAAAAGCCAGAAGTTTCACTAAGATTGCTGTTTAAAATTGACTTGGATCTGAGATTTGGTGGCTCATGCCTGTAATCCTAGATACTCAGGAATCTGACATCTGAGTATAGTGGTTCAAAGCCAGCGTGGGCAGAAAAGTCTGTGAGACAATTGTCTCCAATAAACCACCTAAAAACCAGAAACAGCATTGTGGCTTAAGTGGTACAGTGGTAGCCTTGAGCTGAAGAGCTGAGGACAGTGACCAGGCCCAGAATTCAAGCCCCACAACTGACAAAAAAAAATTGACATGGACTTGGACTTTATTATTTCATGATTTTTTATGAGTGGTTGTTCAGTGAAAATGTAATTAGTGTTTATATTTTGTGTTGGCATAAAATGAGCCTACTATTGTGTTAATTTATTCAAACTCTCTGATTATATGACAGCATAAATTTGGTGGATAATGATTAAAACCAGGTTGCTTTTCTGGAAAAAAAATATTTATATCACCACCACAAAAAGAAGTACAAAAGAAAGTATATGCCAGGAAACTTATTCTGTAAATCACAATGGACTAATATTCTGTTATTGGTGAAGATGTTGCCATTTGATTTTAGTATGCCCCAGAAAGACCTATGTGTGAAAGAAAAATGGCTTTCCATTCCCTCACAGACTGTGGAGAATACCTGAATAGTTATTCTGGAGATTGAGTTCTTCAGAGTGAAACCCATGAAAACATAGTCTCTCATCTACTTTCTTCTTTTATATTTTAATCATTCTAGGTCACAAACATTTCTCTTTGACATACTCCCCACCTTGACATAGTCTTGGCACAGGCCATCAAAGCAATAAAACCAACTGAACATACACTGAAATCTTCAAACTTGTAAATCTGAGTAAGCCTTTCTGCTTAATACATGGACAATATCACTTATTATGGTAGGTTATAAAGCTAACAGAGAAGTCTAGTCTTTCTAACAATGTAGAGTACATAAAAATGTGCCTCATTATAAAATATCTAACTGCATGTTGTATTATGTGTTTTTGTTTCTTTTGATCCTAGGGCTTAAACTCAGGGTCTGAATGGTGCTTTTGTGGTCAAGGCCAATGATCGACATACAATTTGAACTGGAACTCCATTTGCCTCTATGGTTAATTGGAGATAAGAGTCAGAAGAACTTTCCTACTCTTGCTGGCTTCAAATTGTAATCTTCAGATCTCAATCTCTTAACTAGCTAAGATTAAATCCTCAAACCACCAGTGCCTACCCATGTTGCATATTGTGTGTAATTCCAATTCTCAGCATTGTAGAGATGTTCCTACCACAATGTAAAAATACTTAAGGGTATGTGTAAAGTATATTATGAAGAAAGAATTTTTATCCTTTAAAAAAATCTATGCAAAATCTATGCTAACTATTGATATTTTTCTGTACCTTTCCTGCAACCAGTTTGATATAATTTAATAATTGTCAGGTCAAGTTTCTCTATATTCAAATGGAGATTTACTATTTCATGCATGCAAATAAATGTATATGTATATGTATCTATCTATATATCTTCCAATGTGGATCATCAGATTTGATACTTAGCTTTGTTTTGCTGTTCAGCAGTTGAACCTGGTTGGCTCATTCTGTGACAATATCTGTGCTCATTCTCATCATTCCTTATTACCACACCATCAGCCTTCTAAAATCAGCCTCATTTCCTGGAGAGGGTAACCAATCAGTCCAACCCACAGGGTTGTAATAAAGGAAGCTTTAAGAAAGGAAGTTAACATGAAGTGACAACTACAGAATTTCTACAGAGACTTAGTAGGTTATCAAAATTATATCTGACATCCTTCCATTCCTGCCTTTCTTCTCTTCTCATACTTAAGAAAGCATTAACTAACACTATAAATATATTGCATTTATAACTTAAGGATCAATTTTTTTCCAAGCTGCAGCCTTTTTTCCATGATTTTTGACATAAACTTTTGGGAGATTTTTTTTGGATTCTTATGGAATTCCATCCAAAACAAAGCCATGTATATCAAGTAAACCAATGTTTTCAACTCAGAGTATTAAACAAAAGAGGGAGAAATTTAAGGTTAGATATGTATGTTAATCACAAATATAGGCAATATCACGATATTTTCAAATAATATACTTTTACTGGATAAAGTGGCTCAAATCTGTAATCTTATCTACTTGGGAAACAGATTAGAGATTCCAGCTCCAGGCAAGCCTAGCACAAAAAGAAGTTTCAGAAACTCTAACCATTTGCTGGGTGCAATCTTTTTTACTTGTGTTAAGATTACCACAGTCCAGTCAGGCCCAGGCATAGCGATACTACCTCAAAATAAGCAATCCAATTACAATCTGCAAGTATGGCAGTAGTAGAAATGCTGTTTCACAAGTACAGGGTTTTGGGTTCAATCCCCCAGTACCGCTAGAAATTTAAGTGTGTGCCAGGGTAAGAATTTGGCATGTCTAAGGTCAAGACTTCATACTGGTTTGACAAGCTCTAATAAAACATTTACCTCTCTTGCTAATTGTTTTAAAAGTACAAACATAACTTCTGTGTCCAAACCAAATAATTTCTTATTAGAGATTTTCTTCTATCCATTAAGTAATTTGTTATGTGTTGGATACTGTCCCACTGACATCATACTAAAGATCAAAAACCCATTGCCTCAGAAAGTGACTGCATTTGGAAACAGAATCTCAAAGGTAGCATTTAAGTTGAAGTAGCCTCCAAGAGAAGCAGAAGGCCTTGAATATGCCAAGGAAAGAGGACTCAGAAGAAGCCAACTCTGACGTTGGAGTTCTAGTTCCACAAATTCAGAGGCAATGTATTTACAGTGTTAACGCTACCCAATCTATGGTAGTTTATTATTACAATTACTAGCAAACATGTGGAATCTATAAGACATGAAAAGTCATTGCTTCTTGGGGTCCATGACTCATCTCTATAATCCTAGCGATTAAGAAGGATGAGACTTGGAGGATAATGGTTTTCAGGCTGGTAGTAAAGTTCATAAGGTTCTATCGCCAATTAACTACAAAAATTTCTGGGCGGGAGACATAGTTCAAAGGTAGACTGACTACTGTTAGCAAACAAACAGAGCATGAGGTATGTTGAAGCCTAAAAGGGAAGAAAGAAAAAGTCCTTAGAAGAATAGTATGAGAAACAGAGTTATGAATAGGAAAGCAGAACCAAAAGAAATAAACTTATTGATACAGACAAAGCTTCCCAATGAAATATGGCACGAACTGTAATATTTAGGGTTTTCCTTCCTATACAGTTGAAATAAAGGTATTTTGACAATGAAACTAAAGTGTAATACTGTAATCGCATTACTTTTATGTTTCCATAATTTAACTGGTTTTCCTACAAATTTATAGAATACTGTAGCTATGGAAAAAAAATCAATAAATATTGCATTTCCATATAAGATTACATATTCTTGCAAGTGTTGTCTAAAATTGATCTACACTGAAAAGATTGTCATTGATATCTTTCTGATGATTCCAAATGTTTATAATTTCAGCTGACCTTTCACAAAACTCATACCCCAAACATAACTTTTTAGTTTTTTCATGCAATCATATGAACACAAACATATGGCACAAAATGTTAATTACTTTTATCTGCTGTCATTAATGTAGTATACCTAATAGAATTTAATATATACCCTCAGCATAATAAGATTCTTCCTTCTAAACACAGACTTGCAGGCACACACACAGACACACAGACACACACACACACAAACACACACATATTTATCACTCTGATTAGGTTACTTACATTGGATATCAGACAATGTTCTAATAATCAAACTTTCCTGCCTAGACATAAAATACATTCATAATTCCACACATACAAAAAACACCAGATCATTCAAAATAATGAGAATATTTAACAAACCACCCAGCTCCTGAGCCATCTACTTCCTGATTTCATTCATTCATGACGATGCATTTTTCATATCATATTTAAAAATCTTTTTGAGTCTCTCTGATTAGCAGATAAAAATATGCTATCACATAATAAGAAATGTAGGTAAAATTACTTGTCCCTAGATAATCTTTAATATCTTATCAAAGACTTCTGTTTATTTCTTGCAGATTCTTTTTCTGGCATTTTGCTCTAATATCTAATATTAAATTACAAAGTACATGCCATATTCCTTAATTCATTTTTCCTAAAGGTTATGCTATGGAGTTGAATCTGATTTGTTTGCTGATTGTAAATTAAATTTTCTCAAAAACTGGAATTATTGTTTATGTTACTCATAAGCCATTTGAAATATCTAAAAGAACTGCAAATTCACCTTGGCAATGATTTGTGAATGGCAGTAATGGTTGTGGGGAGATGAAGGACTTGAATTGTCTAGAGTGCCTTAAAAATGGCACTGTTGTTTAAAGGGCTGATCGTTTAGTAAGCTTTTAAAGTGTGGTCTTCATATTTCATCTAAGAAGATAACAGTATGCT
This sequence comes from Dipodomys spectabilis, assembly GCF_019054845.1. NCBI lineage: Eukaryota > Metazoa > Chordata > Mammalia > Rodentia > Heteromyidae > Dipodomys > Dipodomys spectabilis. Next base: position 2,013,875 of record NW_024870745.1, on the reverse strand, counting down.
TTTCATCACATTCTTGCCTGCAAAGTAGTAGAATTATTTCCTTTGCACATTTTATGCCCTGCTGCTACTGTAATGAAACCAACAAGCAACTGCACAGCTGTGTTAGCTGCACTATATTTTGAAATTTCCTTCCAGTAGCCGTAGTGATTTTAGCCGAGATTCATGGGATAGTCACATAATCCACAATTACAAAGAACCACAATATACAAAGACCATTTCAAAATGAGGTTCAATTTTTATGTTTGTTGTTTCCTTTCTTATTGATTGTCTTTTAAAGAGCTAGGGGCTGATTATTTCTCATTATTATTGATGTGACTTAAATAAATTTACCATATTTTTGAAATAAAATAAAGAGATATAAAAAACATATTTAGTCACAAAATAAAAGTAAATATTTGAGTGATTCTTTCCATTCTAGTCCTGTTCTCAGTTATCTTCAATTAACTTTGAGATGAGCAAAGCATATGTGTAAATTGGCACGTATTAAGCACACAGGACACTGGAATCTTTGGGCTTTAATTTCTTTATCCACTTCACCTAGAAAAGAAAATTATCACTTGTTTCATGTGTTAAGTAATCTCGTTAAAACAAGTTGTATAAATTTTATCAATAGTTCTCATAACTTATGGAATTGATGCATTGCAATTGTATTTCATTTATTACTTCCACAAAATTAATATTACATTTATTTTACCTTTTTGTACATGAAGTTATTTAATTCTTGAGGATAAAACTTTCCTGTTTTTCATTTTGGCTGCCAAAATAGAACTATTAGACATTTTGAAAATTTAACTTTAAATCTAAACCTTCAGATTACACTAGGACTTGAATTGTGTTACACATTTAATGTTAAAATAAAATCATTACTTAAATAGAAAGCAAACTTATAAGTTATCACACTTCAATCCCTGAATTGACTTTACAATAAACAATAATTATATTTATATAACATGATTTACATAACTATAACAAACTATGAGATATGGAAACAGAAGACTCCTTTTTTGTTTTGTGTCTGTTGTTGTTGTTTATAGTTTGTGATGATTCTGTCTTCTTTACCTTATGTCTGGTATATTCATTTTACGCCTTCAAGAAGGTGGAGGGTGGGCACAGAGCTTTAGGGAAATCGGTGACAAATGGCACCAGTGGAGTTCATTGAACATTGATGAAAGTGAACGATCTAACACATGGGTGAGGACAGTAGCGTAGGACTGGGAACAAGTAAAGGAACTGAAGACATTCCATAAAAGGAAATGTACTCATTACCTGACTCATGTAATTATAATCACTCTTAAATCACCTTAATAATAAAAACAGAATAAATCTATTTAAAGGCAAACAAATCTTTGTTTCTTAGAATCCTAGTAGTTTGTTTTGTTCACTGGTTTGAGCGGTTGAGTCTATCTCTGAAAATAGCTACACTGACATTCATTGGGCAAATTTGTGAGCTACTAGTAGATAAAAGTCAATTATGATTATTTGTATGTTTTTTGAGACTCTGATTCATGTATTTCTTTAATCTAATTTGTATTATTTCTGTCTACCGTTTTTGGTTTGGTTTGTTCCTGTTTTTCAAGGACCTAGTAGTGCATCATTAGTGTTGATTCAAGATTGTTCTAGTTTGTTGCGACACATACTCAAAGCTATAAATTTTCCTCTGAGTATTGCCTGTGTTGTTGTGTCCCAGAGGAGGCAGTATTTTGTGTGTTCACTTTCACTGAATTCCATAAACGTTAGAACTGCCCTCCATATCCCATCAGTGACTCACTGATGATTTAACAATGTGTTATTTAGTCTCTGTGAGTTTCAGAATTTTCTGTGATGCCTTTTGATGTTGATATCTAATTTGGTCCCATTGTGGTCTGTCAGGATTCAAGGAGAATTTCATTTTTATTTTTGAATTTCACAGATTTTCCTTGTGATCTAAGATATGATCTATTTTGGAGAACATACCATGGGTTGTGGAGAACATTCCATGGGTTGCTGAGAGGAATACATATTGTGATGCTGCTAGGTTAAATAATCTGTAGATATCTGTTAGTTATAGCTTGTCAATGCAGTTATTTATCTCTAAAGTTTTTTTGCTAAGTTTTTACCTGGATGGCCTGTCCAGAAGTAAAATGATGTGTTCAATCAACCAACAATCTGTTTGGATGTATGCATGATTTTAGGGTAAGTGGTATTTGTAGAAAAATTTAGAAGCTCTAGGATTCAGGGCATTGATATTTAGAATTCTTTTGTTGTTGTTTTTTGGGTCCGGTCATGGGTCCTGAATTCTGGGCCTGGCACTATCCCTAAGCTCTTCATCTCAAAGTGAGTGCTCTACCACTTGAGCCACAGCGCCACTTCCGGCTTTTTTCTGCTTATGTGGTGCTGAGGAATCGAACCCAGGACCTCATGCATGCAAGGCAAGTCCTATACCACTGAGCCACATTCCCAGCCCAGAATTCTTATATCCCCCTGATGGAGACTTTTCTTTATCAATATTTAAGGTCCCTCTTTGCCTCTTTTTACTTTCATAGCACTTTTAATTTAAAGCTTATTTTATCTAATATTAGTATAGCTACTCTGGCCTGTTTATGAGGTCCATTTTTAATTTGTAAAAATGATGTACAGAAGGGATACAATTACATAAGTCAGATAATGAGCACATTTCTTTTTGAACAGTGTCACCTCTTCCCTCATCTTCTTCCAGTTTTTCCCTTTCAACCTCCCTGCCCCCACGTTGTATAGTTCAATTTTAATATAGTGTCTATTGAGTAGCACTGCTGCATTTGTTCACCCTTTGTCCCATCATTTCTGTTCCCCCTTGCACTTTTCAAACTTACATATAAGACCAAAGGTGCAAAAAAACAACCAGCTTCAGAAGACAGAAGGAAAAATCAAAACAATAAAAGAACTCTCATTATCATTTCTTGAAAGTCATTTTGATGAACATTATTTTATATGGTAATATTCATATAACTATTGAGAATTTGTGACCCTCTCCAAAGAGCATCCTCCTTTGAGCTCACTGTATAAATGTTTAGAATCTTTTGTAATTTATGATGTCTAAGTGTAATGTTCTTTCTTTTACCATCCAACTGTGTTTACTTGTAGAATTATAGGCACATTCTAATACAACAAATGAGGGAAATCAGACAACCTATATATATTTGAGTCTTTCTTTCTATAAGTTTTTGTTTTCTAAAGTTTCTTTCTATAAGTTTGTTTCAAGTCTTTCCATTTCCTTATGATTGGTGTAATATTATTTTTTCTGGATCAATGGAATTGCTTCATACTGAAGTTGTTTCTTCATAGCAAAAGAAAAGTTAGAAGAATATAAAGAGAACAAAATGGAAGAATATTTTTACTAGCTAAGCATCAGACAAGGGTTTTCATAACTAACCCATAGTTAGAGATCAATAAGTTAAACCCAACAAAAATAAACCCTCAAACAAACAAGAACCCAATTAATATATGGGATAAAGATATAAAGATAACTTCTTAGAAGTAGTAAGAATGACAAATATACACATCTCTCTCTATAAAAGAAATGCAAATCCAAACACAACTGAGATTCATCTCACCCCTGTTACAATGTCATGAAAAAATGAACAATCACAGATACTGATAGGGTTGTGGCCCAAAGGAAACTCTATTAAACTGTTTGTGGGAATGTGATCTTGTTCACCCATTTTGGAAAACACTGGAAGTTGCCAACAGAACCGAATAGAGAGCTGCCTATGATCCAGCAATTCCACTTAAGAGCATTTATCCAATAGAGCAGAAACAAGGCCGCACTGAAGCTATCAGAACAAACATGTTTATGTTACATTATTTTCTGTAGCCAACATATGGAATCAGCTTAGATGACTCTCATTGTAAAAAGAGATCAAGAATTACATATGTATATATGTATTATATATACATATAAGTTATATATATATAATTTTATTGATCCCTAATCACAAGTATGTATGTATATACATATATGTATGTATACATACATACATACATATATACATATGTATATATACACATAAATGCATACATATATACATACATAATGGAGTTCTGTTCATCCATAAGAAAGAATAATATAGCACCATTCGTAAGGAAAATGAAACACTTAGAAATAATCATATTCAGTGAAATAAAGCAGACCCAGAAAAACTTAGGTTGCATGATTTTCCTCATTTGTGGTAGGTACAAGATGCCTATTAATGTAAAAGTAAACACACTGGATGGTATGCAAGGAGGTACAAATGAATTATCTGAAGTTTCAGAGTTCATGGAGAGTGAAAATACCCTAAGTTTCTTAAAAGACTAATCAAAACCCAACAAAATAATTTCCAGTAAATGTGTACTGCAAGAGAGGATGGGGGGGGCAATTTGAGAGGGGTAGGAAATTGAAGGTGAAAAGAATAGAATACAGGCAAGAATCCATTGTTTACTTCCCAGAATTGAAATATACAAAGGAAGGCATAGTGTTAAATGAGAGTGAAGATGTTGAATTGATAACACAATTCCAGGTGCTTGTACACATAAACTGCTTTGCTAAATGGCAAGTAATTCGATAACATAATATTGAGATATATAAGGACTTTTGTTGATTGGGAGGGGTGGATGAGAATGTTTAAAGTGATGACATTGATCAAGATGCACTGTATCCATAAACTGTTTCAATGAATGGGAACACCTTTGTACAACTACTTAAAGATAATAAAAAATATTTGGAAAATTAATTATGATAAACTGTTTAGTCAATGGCAACTCCTTTGTACAACTACTTAAAGATAATAAAAATATTTGAAAAATTAATTATGATAGTTGATTAGAGTTGAACCTCAATTTAATTCCCATTTAAGAATATTTTTAACTTGGGGACTTGGAGAATAAATTTCAAATAATAAAATATTATGAATCCTTTTTTATCAGAATTTTTGATATTTAACTCAAACTACTGTGCTTTCTGTCAACCATTGGTCTTTTATAAGTGAATTCTTCAAGGTATGTGGCATAAAACCATCAGAAATATATTACCTATATTCTAGAAGCTTGAACATTGATTATAAAAATGGTTGTTCAAAGCAATTCCTTGTCTTATGGGGTTCTACTTTCTGGTTCATCTTAATCTATTTGCTGGACATCCACATGGCAGAGTAATTATATCGGGCTCCTTTTATCAGGATGATTATTGTGGTGTCATCTATGAAAGGCTGATTCTAATGTCACCAGAAAGGGAAATAGAATTTCAACATGTGTAACTGAAAGGAATTACATCGTCCAATACACTTTGCAACGTTTGCTTTAACTCAGTGTAGTGTATCATTTGGATATTTTTTCATAGAAGATAATAACTTAAGGACAAGCTTATATCATGTGACTTAGTGAATGATTCTTCTTACAATGGGAATAATTATCGTGATGGCAAGGTGAAGTATGATAGTTTAGTGGCTCTTGAACCACATTATATGTAGCCATGTTATGCCATGTACAGCCTTTCTAAGGTCTTTCTGATGTATTTAAACAATCTCCGATGAGTTAATTGCTTTCAGAAATATTCATTTGAACCAACAAATACAGATCTCCTTTGATTGTAATTACTTTCTACTATTAGGCCTCCCACAGACACCAAAATCAGAGGATTCTAATTTCTCTGATAAAATACATAATAAAATTTTTATAATTAATATAATATGAAGAGTGTAATATTAATTGCATTATAAATACAGTATTCACATTATATAATATATTAACATCCTTTGGTTACATCAATTTTTAGAATATTTATAACTAAGTGTAAATTGCTTGCAATGTATAGAAAATGAGAAAAAGATTCGCATACATATTACTACAGATGCAAACAGATTCACCTGGTTATTTATGATGCTTCATTTGTTGGTTTCATTCATGCATGGAGAGCATGAGAAGAAGTGAAAATTGCAAACTTAAATTTACTAAAGCGTTAATTACATGATGTTTATGTTGGACTAATAACAGATTTTATAAATTAAATTGTTTTGTCCCTTCCTTTCTCCCTCCCTCCCTTCGTTCCTTTGTTCTTTCATTCCCTCCTTCTTTCCTTCCTTCCTTTTTTCCTTCCTTCCTTCTTTGTTTCCGCCCTCCTTCCCTCCATCCCTACCTCTCTCTCTTTCTCTCCTTTCGTTCTTTCTTTCTTTCTTCCTTCCTTCCTTTCTTTTTTTCTTTCTTTCTTTTTTTCTTTCTTTCTTTCTTCCAATCTTCCCTTCTTTCTTTTACTCAGAATATTTCTTATGGCTATGGAAAAAATACCTACTGTTGTACTCCAAGGTGTTATGAGTAATTATATATATTAACTAGTTTAATATTAATTTTAATAACCTATGTTTTTCTTAAGACAAATTATACTAAAACAACTTCACAAACATTGCAAGATATATGACAAATATTACTTTTCATGATATTGTTTATTTCTTCAAACTAAAATAAAAATTTTGGTATAATATTTTGTGTGTGTTTCTTGTGATTTGAACTCAAGACGTATCCCTTAGGTTTTTTTTTTTCCCCTCAAAGATATTGCTCTATCATTTGTGTCACAGTTCCATTTTTGGCTTTGTGTATGTGTGTGTGTATGTGTGTGTGTGTGTGTGTTTGTGTGTTGTGATGCATGTGTGATTTGTGTGTGATATATGTATGTGTGTTGTGATGTGTGTGGGCTTTGAACCCCAGCGTACTGAGTAGCGAGGATTACAAGCTTGAGACACCCATATTCAGCACAGATTTAATATAACCAAGACTAAATTAAATTTCATATTATTTGAATTCTAGGGGCTCAAATTAACAAATTAACATTTAGATATTTATTTAGTTATTAAACCTGAACCTGCAATTTGAAAAATAGTTTTCATTTTTTAAAAAAAATATACACTCAAAAGTTGAAATGACAGAATCTTTGGACAAATTGAAATATTCTATTATTTAAAAGCAAAAAAGGGATAGTTAATCAAATTTTTCATGTCAGCTAAAAGCAATAGGCTCTGTCATGCTGAATGAAGCAATTTTACATTGAATTAAATATTATCTACTCTGGTCACATGATTTTCTCTTCCTTTAAACCTAAACTATATTTGACATAAAAATGTAGATTCATAAAATTTTTGAGTATATAAAAATCTCAGTTATTGGTCATGTATTTCTGAGGTTTGAGTAACAAGTAATTTCAGAGAAACACTGAATTTTGTGTATTTTATGTCAACAGTTATTTTTATAAATTGAATTAATCTCAATATGAGATAACTAAAGCAAAATAATCCATCACTTATCCAATAATTCCAATAGACTTGAATATAACTTATTTTTGAATGGCAGGAAATTCATAATGTGCCTGCTCTCTATAGAATAACTAAGAAATAAATGATCGTGATAATATTCACTTTTGTTTCAACTGGCAAGAAAGAACCTCACTATAGAGGACAAATACTTGATTGGAAATGCCATAAAATTATGAAAAATTCAAGTCATTATGAGTTAGATGAAATAGTCATTTTTGAAGGTTAAAAATGAAATCTCTTGAAGCTTCTTTATCTGTTAAATAAAAGGTATTTGCACTCAAAATATTTCATTCATCTCTCCAGCAATGGTAAAACCAAACGACCTCTATGCCAAATAGCTTCTCTGCTTAATTCAAGTAAATATTTAGGTGTCCCTAAATATTCTGTTGTAGTTATCACAATTGTATAGAAATATTATGCACCACTCTAGAAATTAAATCTGAAATCATAAAGGATTGGGATTAATAATTAGCTTTCACTATGTTGCCATAAAGAGGTGAACCCTTTCAAGTGGGCATAGTCGTGGAGATTTGGTCACTGAGAAAGAGTGATCAAAAAGGATGCTAAGATCAAAATCCTTTCTTCCTCTTCCTTCTTTTACTTCCCTGTCTCCTTCTACCTTTCCCTCTTCCCCTCCTCCACTTTCTCCCTTTCCTGACTTCAATTCCTCCTCTTTGTTACTTCCTGGTTTCCGTGAATACACATACTCCATCACATGTTCCTGACATTGGGTAATGTGCCACCACCAAACCAAAGCAATGATGATAAGAAACATAAACTGAAATGTATAAACGCAGAAGTCAAGATTAATCTTTCCTTCTTTTATGTTAATTTTATAAAGTATTTTGTTATATTATTAGGAGATTGACACAGCATGCTTTCATTTATTATAAGGGATAAAATTTACTGGAAAAAAATCTGACCAACATCGCCCTAATGAAATGATTGATTAAATTAATATTATATTAGGACAAATCTACTTTAAAATATTAGATATACTTCAATAAGAGGCAAACAATTCAACACTATTGTTTGCTATGAAAAGACAGCAGAATTCACCCTGTTCCTCAAGGAAATTGACCTATTATTGGCAGTATTGTCAATTTAATAAATGATGTAAGAAGACTGAAGAACATTTCAACCCAAACTGCATGATATAAAATTTACTTTGTCCCCTGTAAACAACCTTTTAATTCTATGTCTTGTTCCCAAAATGACTTGTATTTTATTCTAATCACATTTTTTAATTAACTTGAAGTGGTTTTATGGAAATTGCTGTTTGACAAAGCAGTTTATGAATAGTGTTTATTGAGGTTTTTTTTTAATTTTTTTCTCTCCTGAGGTTTGAACTTTGGGTCTGGGCGATGTCCCTGAGCTCCTCTGAATGAACGCTAGAACTCTACCACTTGAGGCACAGCAGCACTTTCAGATTTTTCTGAGATTTAATTGGAGATAAGAATCTCACAGACTTTCCTGGCTGGGGTGGCTTCAAACCTCAATCCTCAGCCTCCTGAGTATCTAGGACAGCAGGTGTGAGCTGCTAGTGCCTGGCTTAATACAATGCATCTTTTTTTATATTTAGGCTAGCCCTGGGGTTTGAACTCAGGGCCTTGGCAATGTCCTTGTGCTTCTTTTCCTCATGCTAACACTCTACAACTTGTGTCATAGTGCCAATTCCATCTCTTTTCTTTTGTTTAAGTAGTACTGAGGAATCAAACCCAGGGCTTCACACATGCAAGGCAAGCAGTCTACCACTAAGCTACATTCCATGGCCAGTACAATGCATCTTGATGATCATTATCCCTCATCCCTCTCAATTTTCTCTCATCCCTATATTTACATAATTTTTTAGAATATTCACTCACTCACAATATCATGTGTAGTCACTCAGAGAATATATCACAGATCATATTTTCTTGATAGTCTCATTCATCAACATACTAAACTTATACATTACAGAATTCTGTGCTTTTAAATTCTAAATTATCACTCAGATTCACTGACTACTATTCTAAAATTTTTCCTAAGGTTAATGCAAATATACTCTGTAATTCTTCGATAAAATACAATGATTCTTAGAATGTTAAAGAGTTGGTGTAAGAACATCACCCTCAGTTCTAGAACATTTTATCATCACTACTCTCTCAAAGTACTGCAATATTTATCAGTAATTACTTCCTGTCATCATTTCAACCTACCCTCCCCTTGAGCAGCTATTATTTCATATTCTACATCTACAGATGTGCCAACATTAAAAAGCTCATGTGATCAGAAAATATAATCTATTTTATCCATTTAGCCCATGTAATATTACTGTTTCCAAAGTAAGTCCATGCAAATTTTTCTCATGGATAGAGCATATTGTTTTATATGCATGTGTATACTGGTATAACATCTTCAATGGGGATTTCAATATTTTATTATATGGTATTGTAAAAGGTTTTGCTATGTATATTCTTGTACATGTGTCTCATTGAACTTATGTTGAAACATATTTTGTATATAAAATTATGATTCAACATCCTGGATCATAGAGGGAACTCTATGTGTACTCTATGTGTAATATCTTAAAGATCGCCAATATGTTTAAGAAACTGACTGTATCATTTTAAGTGTCAAGCACCAATGTATAAGGATTCCAATTTCTACATAGTGGTTGTGCAGGGCTATCTTATTGTTGTTTCTATTTCCCCTAATCTCTATATGTATGCAATGTCTAGGTATGTTATGATCTTTCCCTGTCTCCCTTTGTTGTTGTTATATTAATATAGAGATATGTCTTTGGACTTTTTGATAACTTATTCAGGATGGCTAAAGTTTTTCATTGTCATTAATATGCTCTTAATATATTTCTGATTCGTCTCTTTAAATAAATGTATATGTATAAATATTATGTGTACATATACATATATTCATACTTAATATGTATATATATACAAATACCTACAGATATGTATACATATATATGAATATACAGATGTGTATGTACATGTATATAGACATGTATATTATTATTTTCATTTGTCTGTAAGTTATCATTTAATTTTATTTGCCAAACATATCCTTTATTGATTTTACTTTATTTTATTTTATGGTTAAGATGTTGTACAGAAGGGTTACAGTTACATGAATAAGGCAATGAGTACATTACTTGTTGACCATTGTTACCCCTTCCTTTCCTTGTTGTTGTCCCACTATTCCTTCCTTCCCCCAGCTCCTACATTCCTATCATCCCACCACTCGCAGCATGAAGTGGTGAGTTCGTTTCCAATATACTGTCTTTGTGGGTATCTTTGTTGCAGTGGGTCATCCTGTGTCCTTGTTTCAGCATTTTGGAATTCACCTTCCTCTCCCCAGATTTTATATGTGTGTGTGTGTGTGTGTGTGTGTGTGTGTGTGTGTGTGTGTGTGTGTGTGTGTATACAAGATGTACGGTATCAAAATCGAGTATAGTGGCAACAGGGGATATGCCATAGGGGAAAGAACATACAAAGGAAACAACAAAAATGAATAAAATGACGTTGTACATTACAACAGTAACAATAAAGACAGAACGCTCAAACATGTTCTTTCTAACAAGGTAATTATTACAGTCATGTCCTTAACATTTTTGGAATTCGCAAAAATGTTTTTTAGCATTCCATGTGGACTTATATGTTCAATTTTTGCTAAATCTATTTACTCATAAGGTACCTGACAGCTCTCTTCTGAAACCAAAAAGACAGTCTTCTATAGCTTGGTTCCAAACCACTTCTATTTTTAACTTATACTAAGAATATTGTCTCAAGCCCAGTGCCGATCGCTCACACCTTTAATCCAAGCTACTCAGGAGGCTGAGATGTGAGGATCACGGTTCAAAGCCAGCCTGGGCAGGAAAAGTCCATGAGACTCTTATCTCCAATAAACAATCAGAAAACCAGATGTGGCGCTATGGCTCAAGTGGTAGAGCTCTAGCCTTGAGGAGAATAGCTGAGGGACAGCACCCAGGCCCAGATTTCAAGGCCCACGACCAAGACCACCACCAACAACAACACCACCACCACCAACAACAACAACAACAACAAAGAGAATACTGACTCTAAGAAACAATAACATTAAGCAGTCTTAAAGATAGGCTCAAGTTTAACATTTTAGTATTATCTTAGATACCAACAGACTTCTAGTCTGATGAGCCATGAGCCCTCAGAATGTTGACCAAATGTTTTAGTTTGTTTACACAATTACTATAAGTATTTGGAATTTTTGATAACTTATTCAGGATGGCAAAAGTTTTTCATTGTCATTAATATGCTCTTAACATATTTCTGATTCGTCTCTTTAAATAAATGTATATGTATACACATGTGTACATATACATATATTCATACTTAATATGTGTATATATACAAATACCTATAGATATGCATACATATATATGAATATACAGATGTGTATGTACATGTATATAGACATATGTGTATTATTATTTTCATTTGTCTGTATCTTATCTGTATCTTTCTTTCATTTCACCACAGAAACTGTATTTATCCTTTATGTCATATTGAATACCAATGCCTTTGGAAGATATTTATTAATTGGCGTATATTAATTGTACAAATAAATCTTATTGAAATATTTTACACACTCACATATTGATCAAGGGCCTGATTAACCTGTTTCTGTCTTTCTCCATTCCCATTGTCCCTTACTTCTCAACTGTTTATTGTGAATTTGTTTGTGCTAACTCTACACACTGTCAAAATGTATTAAAGTGATATTCACCCACCGTCATTGAAAATTATACAATGCTGAATATAAAAGCAAAATTAAAAAATCTAAATAAAAATCTGAATAAATGGGGACATATCATTTTTGTGGATTGGAGACTACAATTGAACAAAGATATAAATTGCCTCCCTACTTTTTGATCATTCATGGGGCTTGAAATCTGGGCCTAGGTGCTGTCCCTCAGCTCTTCAGCTCAAAGTGAGGGCTCTACCTATTGTGCAACTGTGCCACTTCTGACTTTCTGGTGGTTAATTGGACGTAAGAGTCTTTCAGACATTCTTGTTCCACAATCCTCAGATCTCAGCCTTGTATACAGCTCGAATTACAAGCATGAGCTAACAGCACCCAGCATCACAGTCTTATTTATAGGTTTATGACAATTTCTAAAAACACCTGACCAGCACTCTTTGACTCATTGACAAAGGAAAATAAACTGGAACATATTTCTCTGTCGAATATTAAACCTGTTAGCGTAAAATGTTATGTTTGTAGAGGAAAGATTACACAGCTCAATGTGTCTGTAAGGCACCATATTAGAACCACATAATTATTATCAAGGAATATTTAATAAGGGGTAAAACTAAGTATTTGTGGAATGAAATTCTCTTTAATAAGTGGTGATAGGTTAGACAGTATTGGGGAGAATTAAAGAGTGAAAATTGACTTATTGAAATATTACCTTCAAGCAGGATTTAAACATGAATATAAAACAAAAGGAGTGATGTAAACGTAAAGCAAAGAAAGATGTCTTGACAATTTTGGAGATGAAGCATTCTTAACTTACACATTAAAATTATAGGAAAGGAAAACTTGATATAGTCGAACTCAATAAAAGTGTAAAATAATTTGGTCTGTGAAAGCTCATATACAATTAGTGAATAGAATTTGGGAGCAGGGTCTCATCAATTTCGTCCTAGCTACTTGGGACGCTGTGATTTGAGTATTGCTGTTTGAAGCCAGACCACAAAATAAAGTCCCTGAGAATCTTAACTCTGATTAATCAGCAAAACACAGATGTGAGGTATGACTCAAAGGGTTAATTGTTAACAAAATGCAACAAATCTCAGGGACCCTGAGTTCAAGCCCCAAGACGGTACATACATGTACAAAAGTAATGGTAGTAATTCTAATAGTGAGGAAGATGATGATGATGATGATGATGTTGATAATGATGATGAAGGTACTCATAGTCAAGGATAAAATATTTGCAAATCTTATAACTGAAGAATGCCTCAAATCTAGACTGTGCATAGAACTCTCAAAAACTAATAAGAACATCAATTCAAAACCAGCAAAATACATCTTGTGTAAAAGAAACACAAGGAAAACATCATCAATCCTCAAATAAATGCACATTAAAATAAAATGACATCACAAAACATGTATGAGAATTACTTAACATAAAACAATAATGACCTTAATACTGATACCAAGAAACAGAGAAACTGAATGCTGGTAGAAATGTCAAATTGGAAAGCTAATTCTGAAAACATTTTGACAGGTTCCTAGAATATGAAATATGCAACCACCCACACCATAGCACAGGAATAGAGCTCTTCAGGCTTTGTCTCGTAGAAATAAAATATAACATTCACCCAAAAGCCAAAACATAGGATTATAACAGCATTATTTCCTCTAGTCACAGGATAATAACAGCATTATTTCCTCTAGTCAAAGAAATGGAAATCAATTCAGGCTTTCTTCAGGTAAATGGGAAATGAATTTTGCTACATTCTCTAATAACAGAACCCAAAGGCAACTCGAGTGAGTACAATACAATATTAAGGCATAAAATAACTGGGAATAAACTACCATAGATTTGAAGGTAATCTTAAAAGCTTATTTATTGCATGGTATAGAAGTCGGTTGCCAGGATGAAACAGGTTTGGGATGGGACAAAGAGAAGTAGTGGGTTTAATTATTAAAGGGAAGCATGAAACAGACTTATTTTTGGTAAAGTAACATATCTGTAGATATGGGATATTCATATAATTGATAAAAATATATTGGACTTAATATGTGCACAAAGTAATTAAAATAACTGAAGTATTTGTGAAATATTAATGTCATACTTGTGATGTCATACTATATATAAATAAGTTGGAAAAAGTATTCAACGGATTTATCTGTGTTATCATAACATCATAAAGATCCATATTAACCTCAGTAGACTTTAATGATATCTAGAAAACAGAAGTCAACATTGAATGTTTACATTGAAAAATAGTCTAGGTTCAAGTTTCAGATGAATCATACCTTGCTAATCAGAAGACAGATTTAGAAGACTGATATCAGGGCCAGTTTTGACAAAATTCGTGAAAAATTACCAAAAAATAAGCTAGATATAGTGTAAATTCCCTGTATTCTCCCACTTTTGGAAGCCATAGGTTGATATCACCGCTCATGGAGATTTGGCCTGAAAAATAATCTAAAGTGGTTAGATCCTTAGAAACTTCAAGCACCAGTAGTGCCAAAAGAACAAAGAAAAGAAGAAAACAGAAAGGAAAGGATAGAAAAGGAAACTATTTCCTCTTCATACTTGTAGTTTCATGTCGTCATTAGGTAAAGAATTGAGAGTATTTGTTTACTGTCTGAGGATTCAGGCCTCTCTAATATGAAAGCATTTATTTCAAATAATTATTGTATTAATACTATTTATTAACTTATTGTTCTTGGAGATTGAACCCATGGCTTTGTACATATTATTCTAGTTCTACAACTGAGCAGTATTCCAGCTCTCGTACAGTTTTGGAAATTGTTTATGAATTCTTCAATAGTTAGCTATTCTACTTTTCATCTTATCTTTTCTCTCCCACCTTTTCCACTACATATTTTAGTTCATGTGTTGAAAACTTTCCTCAATTTTATCTTCTATACGTAGAATTTGCTGCTGAGTTTAAAGAGAAGTCGGTTTTTTATGACACTTTTTAAAAATATATACATATATATGTAATTCACATGTATGATTGATTCTTAGAGTTCATTACAATAAGCAACATTTATCTCATCATATGCACATTGGTATTGAGCCATTGTGATCCTCTTCTAAGAATAGCTTCCCTTCTTCTTGCAATGCGAATGCTTAGAGGGCTGTTAGTTAATCATGTCCAAGTGTAATTATTTGTCTTTTACTATCTGTTGTATTAAATTGTAGATTTATGGACATGGTGCAATTATTACAAATGAGGAAAACCATGCAGCATATATTTAATTGGACCTGGCTTATTTCACTTAATATCATTTTTTTCCAGTCTTTCCATTTCCTCAGGAATAGTGTAATGCTATTCTTTCAAATGGAAGCACAGAATTCCATCAGTACAAGAGAATTGAAAACCCAGAAATGAATCCACTCCTATAGGCACTTAATCTTTAATAAGGGAGCCAGAAACACAGGATGGATGAAAGACAGCCTCTTCAAAAAATTGTGCTGGTAGAATTGGCTTTACTCAGAAAACTGAAGTTAGATCCTTATATATCCCCCTGCACCAGAATTGATGCCAAATGGATCGCAGACTTCAATGTAAGTCCAGATACCTTGAGAATGTTACAGGAAGAGTTAGAGGAAACTCGAGGGCTCCTTGGCACAGGTCACAACTTCGAAAGTAAGTCTGGATAAATGAGATTACATCAAACCAAATCAATCATTTGTCAGACTCAAAAGCCATGAAGAAAAAAGTGATAGTGTAGCACAGATTTATTAGGGAGCAAACCTATAGATGAGAGTCTCAGCCAATGCTAAACCCTTACTGCATTTTATAACTAGATTATTTATTATGGTTTTACATGAATACAAGTGTTTTCTGATGGGGATTAGTAAGAAAACAACTAATGCTAAAACAAAGATAACATGTAGAATGAGTTGTAGCTGGAGAAAGGGCGGGATTAAGGCGGGGGGGGGGGGGGGTGTAGTTCAAAGACTTGGTTTGGTGCCAGCGAAGTAATGTAAAGCTGCACAATGGAAGAGGTGTAAAGCAGGAGTGGTTATAAACAAAAGCACTGGTCTTAAGCCTCAAAATAAGGACCCCAGTCGTGTGAACAAAACAGTCTCTAACATGAGATTCTTTTTAAATTAGCAAGAACGATTTTAGATTTTTAGAGTGGGATGGTGCATAGTCACAGGCAATGTTTGCTATGTCAGGTAATCCAGTCTGCTCTTTCAAATATTACCCAATAGCCAGGTTTCAATTGAAATGACTACAATGAGATTGTACAAATGAGACTGTGACTTTTCCCTCTCATGAATCAAAATTCTGTCAAATGATTTCTGTCTTCCAGATGTTTGCACAACATTTCTCATGATCTTTTCTACTATTTTGTCTTCATTATTGATGTTCATAATATTTTTTGTAGTTGTCTTGTGTGTGTATGACATTTATAGGGCTTGAACTCAATGTTTATTGTATCCCTTGTATTTTTTTGTTCATGGTTGATGACAATCTATTCCTTGAGCCACATCTTCACCTTCTGCTTCTTGTCTATTTAGACTGACATTTAACCCAAATCTTCAGGTCTTAGCCTCCTGAGTTTCTAGGATTCTACACATGAGCCGCAAACACCAAGCTTTACTTTACTAAAGAGAAATGTTACACAACATATACATGAATGGGATTACCATTGAATACTTCATAAATATGTAAAAACCAATTGTGTAGCTAGGTGCTAGCGGCTCATGCATGTAATCTTAGCTACTAAGGAGGCTGAGAGCTGAGAATCATGGTTCAAAGCCAGCCTAGACAGGAAAGTACATGAGACTCTTATCTCCAATAAGCCACCAGAAAACTGGCAGTTGCTCAAGACAAAGAGCACGAGTTTTGAGCTGAAGAGATGAGGGACAGTGTCCAGGCCCAGATTTCAAGCCCCATGACTGAAAATGAACTAAAAAAGTTAAAAGTAAACATATTTTGACATAAATATTAAAATATATTCTAAAAAATTTAATTTCCTTTTTCAAGTTTTTAAAGTTTTCATCATAGAGGTCCTTCACTTCTTTGGTTAAGTTAATTCCAAGGTATTTTGTTTTTGAGGGCTATTACAAATGGAGTTACTTTCCTAATTTCAGCCACACTTTTCTCATTGTTGGCATACAGAAAAGCCATTGATTTTTGAGGGTTAATTTTATACCCTGCTACTTTGCCAAAGTTTTGAATCAGCTTGAGTAATTTGGGAGTGGAGTCTATGGGATACTTTAAATAAAAGATCATGTCATCTGCAAAGAGGGAGAGTTTTATTTCTTCTTTCCCTATTTGGATACCCTTTATGTCTGCATCATGTCTTATGGTTGTAGCTAGGCATTCTAATAGTAGGTTGAAGAGAAGTGGAGAGTGTGGACATGCTCCTGGATTGGAAAGATTAACATCGTGAAAATAGCAATACTTCCCAAGGCTATCAACAAATTCAATGCGATACCTATCAAAATTCCAACCTCATTCTTCAAGGAAATAGAAGAGGCAATCCAAAAATTCATATGGAACAATAAAAGACCAGAATAGCAAAAACGCTTCTCAACGGAAAGAACACTGCTGGAGGAATATCAATACCAAATTTCAAACTCTACTATAAAGCCATAGTAATCAAAACAGCTTGGTACTGGCACAAAAACAGTCCTCAGTACCAATGGAATAGAATTAAAAACCCAGAAATGAATCTACAGACCTATAGCCATCTAATAGTTGATAAGGGAGCTAAAAAAAAACAGCCTCTTCAGGAAATGGGGCTGACAAAATTGGTTAACTACTTGTAGAAAACTAAAGCTGGATCCTTCTATATCACCCTGTACCAGAATCAACTCCAAATGGATCAAAGACCTCAGAGTCAAAGCAGACACTCTAAAAACATTACAGGATGGAATAGGAGAAACCCTAGGTCTCCTTGGCTCAGGTCGAAATCTTCTTAAAAGAGACCCGGAAACACAACAAATCAAAGAAAGGTTGGACAAATGGGATTGCATGAAGTTGCAGAGCTTCTGCATGGCAAAGGACATAGCTAGCAATATTAATAGAAAGCCCACACATTGGGAGAAGATCTTCATTAGTCATACAATGGACAAGGGTCCCATATCTAGAATATACTTGGAACTCAAAAAATTAAATCCCCCAGGAACAAATCCTCAAAGAAACAACTGCCCAATAAATAAGTGGGCTAATTACTTAAAGAGAAACTTCTCTGAAGAAGAAAGAAGGATGGCTAATAAACAAATGAAGAAAAGCTCAACCTCCCTAGCCATAAAGAAATGCAAATCAAAACAACATTGAGATACCACCTCACCCCAGTTAGAATGGCAAAAATCAAGAAATCTAATAACAACAGATGCTGGAGATGATGTGGACAGAAGGGAACCTTACTGCATTGTTGGTGGGAGTTTAAACTTGTCCAAACTCTTTGGAAAGTATTATGGAGGTTCCTCAAAATATTCCACATATAGCTCCCCTATGACCCAGCAGTCCCACTTTTGGGCATTTACCCAAATGTTTACACACAAGACCACACTAAAGCTACCAGCACAACTATGTTTATTGCAGCATTATTTACCATAGCTAAGATATGAAACCAACCCTGATGCCCTTCAGTAGATGAATGGATCAAGAAAATGTGGTATATATACACAATGAAATTCTATGCCTCCATCAGAAAGAATGACATTGCCCCATTTGTTAGGAAATGGAAAGACTTGGAAAAAATTATATTAAGTGAAGTAAGCCAAGCCCAAAGAAACATAGGTCCCATGATTTCCCTTATTTACAATATCTAGTATATGTATGAGTCAAGCAGAAAAGGTCAGATAAGGTGATGTTAGGAAAACGAACCCTAAGTTATGTATTTTAAATGTTTTTTTTTCTTTCATGCATTTGTTTCTAACGCAATTATAAGATTATTTCTTTGTTGCTTTGTATGTCCCTCCCTTACAGTATAACCACTGCTTTCACTGTATTTGATGTCGGTATAATTTGTGGAGGGGAAGGGGAAAAACAAGTCGTTTAAATAAGGATACATGTGGACCTGTTGCAACAATGAGAAGTAAAAGTTGTCATGTAGAAAACGAACCTTACAACTTGGGGAGGGGAGGATTGGGTGGGGAGGGAGGGAGCATGGGAAGGGATGGGAAGGTTAAACAAAGGAGGAGGCTACAATGCTTGATAAGAAATTTACTCACTATCTTGCCCATGTGATTGTAACCCCTCTGTACAATATTAAACTAAAATAACAAAAAAAGAGAAAAAAAAATTCTAAAAAATTTAAATCTTCACTAGATATAATAGTTTATATAAATGTAGAGCAGTGTTTTCTGGTTTTAGTTGTCATTGAATCAATTGTGTAAATCACACATTTCTCAGTCAATTCATATTTGTATGTTTATACACATATGCCATAAGTATAATTAACTGATAAGCGATAGGCAGTGCTGTTTTATTAATCTCCCTAGGGTTTCTAACATTAACCCATCTACCCTAAAATCGATATGTCTTCAAACCTTGTAAAAGGTTTCATCTCATTAGATCAGAAAAGTATAAGCCATAATCATTGTTTGGAACAAGTGTAACATTTTACATGCATTTCACTTAGTTTAAGAACCAAAACATTCAAATCATCTTAACCATACCAGTAATAGCAAAATGTCTTCTGAGCTTTTCCGTCTCTTAAGAGATGAAAACCTTTAATTATACATCTTTTTTCTGTCCAACATCTTATATCTTAGGAAGATCTTTTTGTGTAACCCTGTGTTCCTGATTAGAAGACTGGAACAAAGGCAATAATGAAAATAGCCAAGGAAAATACTTGAAAACAATGAAAAACAATCGCATACACTCCTGTTTTCACCGGTTTCAATGAGAATATGCCTTAAAGTTTCATGCTTTTTATTATCATTCAAA
Organism: Dipodomys spectabilis; assembly: GCF_019054845.1. NCBI lineage: Eukaryota > Metazoa > Chordata > Mammalia > Rodentia > Heteromyidae > Dipodomys > Dipodomys spectabilis. The sequence goes on along the minus strand of NW_024870745.1, from coordinate 1,993,945 downwards.
GAGCAATAATTAAACTTGAATTAGCAATGAAGAAGAGAAAAGAAAACTTTGTTTGAAAACAGCTTGACGGAACAATCCAACATAAGCATAATGAATTTATATTGTTTTTCTATGTTGTTGCCAAAATAATAGAGAGCAACACCCAAAAGCAGGAAAGTAACTAAGCCAAAGCAATAACGTTTTGCTATAAAATAATTGTGAGGTTCTGACTCTTTCAAAGTCAGGCTTGCAAAGAGGAAAAGTGTATTTGATTTAGTGTGAATGATAAAAAATATAAAATTCCTTTATTAATGTTTTACATATCTTGACTAGGATTTCTCATGTTGGAGAAGAGGAAAGATATGTAAAAGTTAAGATTGTTTGACTATTCCCCAAGATCATTCTTATTTATCAGCTATAGCAACACAAGTAGCTTTGGTTACTCTTAGAATCATGCTTGTTTACATTTAGAAGCTTTATTAGTTGCTGGGTTATAACTGCAAACCCTTGAGTATTAATAAAAAGTCATTTCCTAAGTGTGGAAAGTTGCTGTGAAAAGAAACATAAAATATCAAAGACTTAGCACAGTGGAAACTATCTATATTACAATCTGTAGGTGTAGATTTTGTTTCACATTGTTCCAGGGGACCCATTTTTGTTATCTTCTTTTTCAACATCTAGTGATCCTACAAGATCCTATGACATCCTGGGAATCTATATCTTCACTGGATTCTCTAATTTCTGTTGGAAAGTTAGGAAGAATAGGAAATTTAGTTTTTGTTTCTGTCATCATATTTTGTATTACTTTACACACTATAATTCAAAATGACATAAATTTTCTTTATAATATTAGGAGACAGATTTCATTTCCATATTCTTACGCTAGCCTTCTACATAAGTTTAGTAGTTAGTAATCCCAAAATGTGAAAATAAAGTTAGGGAGCTTCTTATTTAGATATTATTTAGAATTTCCAGACTTCATTAATGAAGGCCTTTAGTAGAATTTACATCATACACGTGTACAAAGCCGGTGGCAACTTTTTCTTATTCTCAGAAACTAGGACATGTGGTGTCCCTGTAGTTGCATCAGGAAAAGGCCGAAATTTAGTTAGTTTACAAAACCAAATCTCCTGCAAAAAAATTTCTACAAGTTAATTGGCTTGAATAATGAATATTTTCATTTTACACTTCTAAAGGACAGAAATCTAAAAGAAGTCTCACTAGATTAAAATCAAGCCATCTACAGAGCTAAAATATTTTTCAGATGATTCTAGTGGAAAAGTAATTTACTTCCTGTTCTGCTTTCCACAAACTTCAGAATCTAGGTGGTTTTCCTTTATCTTCTAATGTAGCATCTTTACATCTTTCTGATGGTTCTTACCTAATCATTTCCCTTTGAACTACAGCTGGGACTTTTAAGTACCCGTTTGAGTATACTTTCCCCATCGGATAATTATTCAAATTTGTGTTCCTTGGGTAATGAAAGGTGATTGTTTTACAAAATTATATATAAAATGTAAATCTACATTTGAGGGATTAGATGTATGGGGACTATGTATATTTTGGGAAGGTATTTTACTGCCTACCAAAATGAGTGTGTAAGCATTCTTTCTACTATCATATGTTATCCTTTCATTAATTTTGAACAACATATTTCTTCAATGAAATATAACTAGAAAAAATTTAGTTCCTGAAAGCATTTAATCCTGATTAAAACATTGTCATGTAAAAGAAATCTTAAACGCTAAAGAGCAGCTCTTGAAACAGTTCTGGAACTATCACTTTTTATACACTTTGCTTAAAAATCTCTTTTCAAGAGCATTTGATTGTTATTATTTTGGAATTATGGTTAATATTTATTTGACTGCTATTTTTAAAGAACGCACCACCCAATACTGGTTCTTTTCTTCTAACATTTTTGGGTCTAATCTAGTTCTGAAAGAAACACAGTTATTTGAATTACATGAACTGCTTGTTGAAGTTGAATCAGTGTGGAGAAGAAAAGAAGAAAAAAGATATCTCTGTGTGTATGTCACGTTAAAAATGTATCTAAAAACTATGTATATTAAAATCATCTATTTTTCATTATGTTTAGATTCTGATAAAATTTAGCCTCTCAACTCACACAATGTTAATGCAGTCTTATTTCATACCTCCTAAAAGCAAACGACAAATTACTATTTATTTTACAAATATTCTTTTTAATTTTTAAAATTCTATTTATTTAAAAAACTATATTTTTAAAAAGTTAGCCAAAGCAAATGGTGTATTAGTTATTTAGAGTCATGTTCAGACTCTATGACCGAAGCCAGAAAGGGAAAATATTCATGTTTTTATTCTTCCTCTTGCCACTCTGATTTACTTCATCTATTTCTGAAAGAATGAAATTCTGGCTTTGAAGCCTTTTGCTTGATATCCACAATGTGTCATTCTTCCTTTATTAATAGGAGAATTTGGAGATAGGATGAGAATTCACACTAGAAAAAGGAGAAGAGCAAAAGAGAAGGTGAAATCTAGATATTTTGTTCTTCCTCATCTCAATTACAAGGTCTGGATAATGATTGTGGATATTAGATACAGTGGTCTAAAGTGATTAAACACATTTATAAAAAAGTTAGCCCCACAAGTGATCACATAGATAATGCTTATTTATTAAAAAATGTAATAGCATAAAACAGAAAGTGTTATCTATTTGTTTAGTACTTATTATTTGTTAAATTTTGGTGTGCTGTAGTCAACTATCATAAAGGTATACAAGAATGGTGAAAAACTAATATCTTATATATCATATTCTAATATTAGCTTAATTCTTGCTGTGTTTGAGTTTTGCCTCAATTTCACATGCTATATTCTCGCAGTATATATAAGTTGAAAGAAGATTTCCTCTGTATATATACTATTTTTATAGCTAAGCGAAAAGAAGTTAGTTCTTAGACAGAGACAAGGGGATAGAAATCTTCCCCTAGAAATAACCTTTGACCACTTCTGGTTCATTTTTGTAAGCTTAAGTATGTCACATGACCCATCTTGACATTGCAGAGTAAAGGTAAATCTCACCTACAGGAAGCTGATGCAGGACAGTATAATATGCCAAGGTATTCAACACTTGAGATAAAGAAGAAAAAGAAGAGATATTACTAGAATTAGAGAACATTTTGATACTGAGACAGCGTAAAATATCAAAGAAATCTGGAGTAATCATTTCAATATTACATTTTTTTTTTGCTAGGAACAATATTTTGTACTTTCTTACCTAGTCTCTTTTGTTTCCAGAACTGGATTTTGTTAATATATGTGACTATCCACCAGAAGAAATATCTTCATTTATCTGCATCTTGTGCCGATAGCATAGTCAACTATATTTATGTGCGAATTCATCAGTAGCACTTTTTAAAAATGCAAAAAATGTGGACAGGGAGCCAATATACATATTTTCCCACCATCAACTTCCACATCCTCCTTCTTCCTTCCTTGGAATCACACTCAATCAATAAAAGGCTGAGATATTTGACTCTTTTTTATTTTTTTATTGTGAAAATACTGTACAGGGGGTTACAATGACATGGACAAGATAATGAGTATATTTCTTATCAAGCATTGTAGCCTCCTTCTTTGTTTCCCCTTCCCATCCCTTCCCATCCTCCCCCAGCCCCCCACCCAATCCTTCCCACCGCCCCACACCAAAGTGGTAAAGTTCATTTTCCACATAACGACTTGTACATCTCATTGTTGCAAAGGGCCCAGCTGTATCCCTAGATAAACAATTTGATTTTGTCCTTCCCCTTCACAAATTATACCAACATAAAATACAGTGAAAACAGGGGTTATGCTGTGGGGGAGCGACATACAAAGCAACACAGAAATCACCTTATAAATATGTTAGAAACAATTGTGTGAAAGGAAAAAAAACCATTTAAATACTTATCTTGGGGTTCATTCACCTAACATCAAGAAAATGTGGTATATATGCACAATGGAATTCTATGCCTCTATCAGAAAGAATGGCACTTGTTAGGAAATGGAAAGAATTGGAAAAAAATTATATTAAGTGAAGTAAGCCAGGCCCAAAGAAACAGGTCCCATGGTTTCCCTTATATGCAACAACTAGTATTTGTCTGAGTCAAGCAGAAAAGTCCAGATAAGTTGATGTTAGGGAAATGAACCCTAAGATATGTATTCAAATGTTTTTTTTTTTACTTTCATGCCATTGTTTCTAACACATTTATAAGATTATTGATTATTTCTTTGTTGTTTTGTATGTCCCTCGTCCACAGTGTAACCCCTGCTTTCACTGTATTTGATGTCGGCATAATTTGTGGAGGGGAAGAGGAAAAACAAATCGTTTGGCTCTTGACCTTGAAAGTGAAGCAGTATGTTTTGGATATTGGAGATGACTGTTAAATGTTCCCCCCCCCCATAATAATGTTACATGAAACAGCCTTATGAGTCCTGCAGTTCTTAACACTGTACTTCCTTGGTGATGTGATAGGAATGTCAACCTTACTGGGCTTAGTATTGGTTTCCACTTCCTTTTCTACCATCCAGTCTAAATTAAAATAATGGAATGAAAAAGTAATGCCATCTTAAGAAAGTCATTTAAGGCTATGAAAATGTGGCTTCATGGCAGAGATTGCTTATCATGCATGAAACCCTGGGTTCAATTCCTCAGTACCACATAAACAGAAAAAGAAGTGGTGATGCGCCTCAAGTTGTAGAGTGCTAGACTTGAGCAAAAAAACTGAAAAGCCCCTGGCCAGTTCCATGGTCCTGAGTTCAAGCCCCAGGACTGGCAAAAAAAGTCATTTAGCTAGTAAATGACAAATAAAGAAAGTATACTTGAAATATATAAATGTTCTTCCCAACTATGTCTAACAATCGTCCTTAATTCATATACTTTACCTATATTAGAATACTGTGTTGAAAACAAAACAAAAAAAGGTTTGCTAATAGGTCACGACAATTAATGTTAGGAATGTGCTTAGATATAGGGTGAGGATTAATCCTGGAAATTCAAAGATTCCAGGCTTCTGAGTGGTCAATGCTAATAACAATGAGGATAGTCTAAGTGAGATTTGGAAAACTTTTTGTTCAGTTATGGCACCAAAAAGCACAGGATAATTAATAGTTTTGACAGAAGTGAAGAAATAACTCCAGATGGAAGAAATAAATGATAATAAAAAATAATTATACCGGAAACTGTTCTAGGGAACCAGTTTTGGTTATTGAAGAACTAGTTATCAACTATGCTTATTCCTCATTGCCTTTAGCATTCTAATCTCTTAAGCTAGTTCTTAATCTCTGTGGGATAGGTTGTATCTATTTCTATGTTGTTTTTTCATACCGGATCATCTTTGCTTTCTAAAAATCTGTCTTTCTCTATTTCTCTATTAACAATTATTGATACTAAGTCCACATTCACAGACAGCAGAGGATGCTAATGTAAGAGTCCCATAACTCATGAGTCATTAATGTAACAACATGGAAAAGGAGGACATATTTATTGCTACCTCAATTTTTCTGAAAACCTGCAATGTCACATCATTTGATTCAAATTTCCATTCTTTGTCTACATAGTGTCATTAAGTGCACATAAATGCAAATATGAGCCGGGTGCTGGTGGTTCACGCCTGTAATCCTAACTACTCAGGAGGTTGAGACAAGAGGTTTGTAGATCAAAGCCAGCCTGGTCAGCAAAGTCCACGAGACTCTTATATTCAATTAACCAACAGAAACTCGGAAGTGGTGCTGTAGCTAAAGTGATAAAGCACTCAACTGGAGCTGAAGAGCTGAGGGACATTGCCCAGAATCAGAGTCCAAGCCTCACGACCAATAAACAAAAGTGCAAATATGACATTAACTTTCCCCAAAAAGAACTACAAAGTCAATAGTAATCTTCCCAAGCAGAAAAACTAATTCCAAAATGATTCAGTGTACCTACTTTTGCTGTTATTTGTTATGGCTTCTTTGTTGGACATATTCTCTTCTTTTAAAAATTGTCAAATATTAGCTTTATAATAAACTTCATCTAATATTTCTCAAATGAGAAGTCCATATAGTTGATGTCACTTGGCTTTCTTACTATCACAGTTCAAAGCCAACCCTGGCAAGAGAGGTCTGTCAAATTCTTATCTCTAATTAAACACCAAAAAAAAAAAAAAAAACCAGAAGTGGAGTTTTTGTTGAAGCAATAGTGTACTAGCTTTGGGGTCAGGTGGACAGGAAAGACAATTGTTCAGGGACACGGTCCAGCCTCTGAGTTCAAGCCCCAGAACTAGCACAAACTAAACAAAAAAAATAACGCCACATATTTCTTTGGGACCATCGTTTAACACTGTTTGAGAAGAGGCTCCTTTTGCTGATCATACATGCTGCATCCTGCTTTTTGGAATCTTTATTGCTATGGCAAACTCAGGACCAGATTAGAGGAATGGATAAAGGACTTCTGCAACAAGACAATCATGTCAGGAGTGAAATATCCATGCATAAGAAATTTTAAAACCTCCATGCCTTTCTTTCTTTGCAGTAGAACACTTTAAAACAAAGTTATTTCGTTTTTTTTTTTCTATGCTGGCCTGCGAATGGCATATTGTTTCTTTTTGTAATACTCTCAACTAGAAGTTTACAGAAAAGTTTTATATGAGTAAAGAACACACTCGAAAAAGTCAGGGACAGATTTTCCTTCCAGTCTTGGATTATTTTCTTGTTCAGTAAAAAGAACAGCACAAATTATCTTGAACTTTGTCATTTCTCTATGTTCAATTCCTGTCTTGGAATCATTTACCACTGCCCATAACAGTTCCTTCCATCTACTTCCAATAACAATCTATGATGCTGCTCCCAGTAAAAAATGAATATTTTCTAGCTTCATTGAAATAGCACAAGTACATCTTTGGACATGAGGCAACACATGTTTCAGAAACAACTTAGAAATGAGAAAATATGGCATTTACATGGCTTATAAAAATTATCCATGTACATATCGCCATAGAAGATGATGTTAAGTGAAATGAATCCCAAGATAGGGACACAACATTTTTTTGCTTTCTTGCAATTTTTTAATGTATCTAACATGTACTATGTCTTTTTTTGGGAGGGGGTTCCGATGGTGGGTCCTGAACTCTGGGCCTGGGCGCTGTCCCTCAGCTCTTCAGCTCAAGGCTAGCACTCTACAACTTGAGCCACAGCACCACTTTCCGCTTTTTTCTTTTTGGTTCTGTGGTTCTGAGGAATCGAACCCAGGGCCTCATGCATGCAACGCAAGCACTATACCACTGAACCACCTTCCCAGCCCTACTATGTCGTTTGTTTGTTTCTGTTCTATTTTCATCCTCCATGGTATTTTTTCACTGTATTTGAGTTTGGTGATCTGCTTCTTGCACTTACATTTTCCTAATGTGGGGATGGGAAGGGAAATATCAAAATGCTGAAACAAGGATAAAGTATGATCCATTGTAACAATAAGATGAACAAGACACCATGTAGAGAACAAACTTTACTACTTGGGAAGGGGAGGAAGGAGTTGGGGAGGGGGAGAGAAAAGGGATGGCAGGGGACAAATAAAAGAGGAGCTAACAATGTTCTTTAGATAATGTATTCATTAGCTTACTTATGTAACAAACCCACAATAAAAAACATGAAAGAAAACATTATCCTGGAGTACATTAAGTATAAATTTCCTAAATGCTCTGTAAATTAAGCCCAATTTTAATTGGGAAGAAGGTTCTCAGAAACATTTTATTGTGAGTGTGGGTGTTGTTCATTCTTTCCCAAGTGTACATAGGTTAACATTAGGAGAAACAATAGGAATAATAGGAGAAAGAGAAGTTCTGTGTTTAAGTATAATGGTTCAAAACACTATAGAAGACTCTGAAAATAAGACAACTTTGAAACAATAAGGCCAAGGCCAACATGTCAATCTATGAGTGTGATATAGAGAAAGCATTACTACTAAGTGAACATGACTTATGAGGCTCTTTCATCTCTTTCATCATGGTAGCTAATCATGTAAACTAGTGAAAATTACAGTGGAGGTATAATTTCGGTTCCTAGCAAGTCAGATATAAGAGCATGGACATAACTGGAACAAAAAGGCCATGTTGAGAGAGCAGGAATGATACTAGAAATGAACTGGTGGCTAAGATCACTTTTCTTTTTCTTTTTCTCTTTCTTTTCCTTTCTCTCTCTTTTTTATGGTAGTGGGGCTTAAACTCTGGGCTTGGGAACTGTCCCTCTGCTATTAAGCTCAAGGCTAGTGCTCTACCACTTGAGTCACAGTGCCATTTCAGGATTCTGGTAGTTAATTGGAGAAAAGAGTCTCTGGGCCTTTCCTAGCTGGGCTGGCTTTGAACCCCATCCTCAGATCTCACTGCCACTGGGCTTAAGATCACATTTTTAACAGTGTACACTCAGGATATGTAATGTGTATGTTCATCTATCTTTATATGTATTCTTGAGTTAAAAATTTGGGCTACAGCTCAGACTTTATACTCACAAAAATGTTTGTCGTTTAAAAGTTGATACTCCTGGAGAAATAAAACCTAAGAATATAAAGGAGTCTGGGAAGTTCAGTTTATATCCAGCCTGGGAAGAACAGGCTTTCAGACACTACCTATAATTATCCAGGCAAAAGCTGAATTGGAAGAAGGGCTCACGAGATGGAATACCAGTCATGAGCAAGATGGCTGAATAAGAGATTGAGGCTTTTGCATACATACATACAAACATACATATACACATACACTCAGAGGCACTTATATGTGCACAAACAAATGCACAAATGAAACAACTCTCAGAATATGTAGAAAAGTTAGAAAACAATAGAAAATATTTCCTGAGTAAGACTAGAATCAAGTGATAATTTTTAATATTAGAAAGTATTCAAGTGAACTTTCTTCAAAAAAGTTTGAGACTATTACATAGGTAGGGAATAGAGATAGTAAGAGAGTCAAGTAATCATTATTAATGGGATCAGATCCATGGAGGAATGAATCAGAGACCCCTGCAGGTGCATCTGAAAATGTTCATATCCTGTGTCAAATGTTAGAACATCTTTCAAAACTGTACATAAACAGTCTGAGCAGTCAACTTCATGGATAATATCATCAGAGAAGTTCAGAATTGCTAGTCTGTATCTAGATTAAATAAACCAACAAACCATGGTAGGACAATGTGATACAAGACAAAAATTCTAGCACTGAGACTAAGACAGGAGATTAGAGAGTGGAATTACATAGCAATACCTTCCCTGGACCAGGTAGCATAATTTTGTCTCAATAAAACAAACCAAACAACAAGAAAGGAATACACAGTTTGAAGTTTGGGCTAATTTTGTCACTATGTTTTGAGATAAGTTTCCTATTGACATGCAACTCATATATAATCCTCAGTTGTGTTTTAAATACTCTTTTCAATACAGAACAATCCCAGATGTAAAATGGCTCATGATTTCCAATGAAAAATTTGAAAAAGTAAGCATCATTCTGTTGGATTCCAAAGAAATTATGAAGGATTATGAAAGCCTAAGCCTGGAGAAATAGCAAAGTTCATCTAATGTTCGACTTAGTAGACCTGGCCAAATTAGAATTTAGATTTAAAATAATGTTTTTTGTTTGTAATTTCATATTCTATAGGATATTACAAAATGCTTTTCAAGTAGATGATTTAATCCCGTCCCTGGCCCCTGGCTCCTGAAGGCTTTTGGGTACGGACAGGAAAGTTCATTTATATCTGTCCCCAGAGGCCTCCTCCCCTCCCAGCATGTAGGGGCATGCCCCAGCCATCACTCTGGGCCTGGAACTGGCTCCAGAGCCGGGCCAACTCACCCCTCCTTCTCTCCTTGTGCCAGGACTCGTGTGGGAGTTAGAGTCCACCTGGCCTTCTGTTTCCATGGCCTCATGCTCTCCAGCCATTCCCACCCCCTGTCCCATGCCCCCGAGCCTGGAGGCTAACTGCTCCCCTCTTTCCTGTTTCTCCAGGCCCCAGTTCCTGCACGTCCAGCAGTCCAGGCCATAAGTGTACCTGCCCCTAAGACAACAGGCCCACTGGAGCCTTCCCACACTTCTGTGCCCAGCACCAGATGGGGCTTTTCACAAGTCTCTCCCTCCCCCCCCCCCCCCGCCAGCTCTTCCCTGCTCCACTGCTGAGCCAGAGGGTACTCCCTGTACACCATGCATCCATCCTCCATTGCTCCTTTCTGGGCTTGATTCTGCACTGTGCTCTCCCTCTCCACCTTCCCCGTGCAGGAAGGACCTCTCCATGGCTGGATAAGGCTTGTGGGACATGCCCCTGCCCCCTCCCCACCTAGGGAGCCAAAGGCACAATCCCACCCCTCCCTCCACTCCAGGGAGACAGCTCACTAGGAGAGATGGACTCCCTGGTGGGGCATGGGTAGGCCCAAGCACCTGGCTCACGTTTCCCCCTCGTCCTTCCTGGCCTGTTTCTGCTGTGGTCTCTGCAGGTGCATGTTGCCTCCCCCAACCGCTTTCCTCTGGAGATGCCTTTCCTCACCCCACCTGGGGAGGTCACCAGCTGATTCCCCAACCACCCCCCACGCTCATCCCCAGCTCCTTCTTGGCTCCCTCTTGGCTGCCCAGCCCTATGCAACCAAGTCTGATCTGTGTGGGAAATCCAGAAGCTGGGCTGCATTCACGTGGGAGGCTCCCCCCTCCAATGCTCCCAGATATGACTTGAGTTCACTCCCCCAGGCTCGCCCATTTCCCCAGGAAATGACCTCTCAATGCCATAGCCACACACAGAGCCAAGGCTCTCTGTTGGCTCCTGGGCCATGTCAGCCACAGTGGGTCTGAATTAGAGAGGCCTCAGGAGTCAGAAGGGACCCACAGGTTGAGGGCAGCCTTTCCTATCTCCTACATTCCCCCTTCCCAGGATGTTTTGATGGGAGGAGATAGGCCTCACCCACTGATGCTGCTGGTGCCCCGTGGCCCCACTGGTATGGTCGGATGTGCTGTAGCAAAGCCTGCTGGAGGCCTACCCCCCCCAGGCAGATGGCAGCAGCCCCGAGTTCCCCCTTCCACACTGCTGGGTTGGCCTGCTCCCCATTTGCTGCCCCTCCCTGGCAGCCCTGGTTGGTTCTCATTGAGAAAGCCCAGAACTCCTGCCTTCCTCTTCCCCACTTGGCCAGCCCTTTCTCACTGACTGCTCCTGCCTCTCCTGCCCCGCCAGTCCCTCTCCTGCTTCTCCGAACCATAGGGGCCTAGGGGCCCAGCAGGCACAACACCAAGACTCCCTCCCCATCTGCTCCCTCCTTGCTCCTACATTTCCCCCATCGGCCCCACCTCCTCCATTCCTGGCCTACCCCTGTCCTAAGTTTCATGCCCCTTCCACTTATCCCAACCCTCCTGGGCAGCCCGGCCCTCTCAGAATGGCAAATGCTCCATGGGCCATCAAGAGTCCTGGAGCTTGCTCCAACCTCATCCCTTCCGGGCCTGCTACTTCCAAAGCAGTCTTTCCTGGGGCAAAGTTTCCAGGTGCAGGCCCCCGTTCCCCCTTCTACTCCCAACCCACAAATCTCTACTGAGGGCCCCGCTCCCCAAGGGTGCAAAAGCACACTTGGCTGGCTCAGCTCCTCATTCCTCTGTCAAGGGCTCTGTACCAGTTCTCACTGGGTCTGGATAGGAAAGCCCACGGGCTTCAGAGGCCATGCAGGACAGTAGCACCATGGATCACCCATGTCTTACCTTCCAGCTTCTCAGCCTGTTCCCAGCATGACTTCCTGTGGTGCAGGGCCATATGCTGCTTTCCAGAAAATGACTTCTGGAGCTGTCCCACTCTCATGAGCTGACATGGGAAGGAGGAAGAGTTGCTGGGTCCTCAGCCTGGAGGTCTTGCCTGGGGTACCAGGGCTGCAAAAGGCCTCCTGGGAACAAGGCACTGGTTTGTGGGTCTTAACTGAGATCCGAGCAGCAGCAGGAAAAATGGGGCGGGACCAAGCTCAGGAAACAGATGTCAGCAAGCCTGAAAGGGCAGGGCCCTGGCACAAGTCTGTCCTGTGATGCAGGTGGGAGCAGGAGGAAGTGGGTGGGCCCGGTCAGGCTCCTGCATCTGTTCTGCCCTGAATCCAGGGGATGGCGGGAGACCTAAAGGATGAGTCCTGCCCAAGGTGCGGGTACTGGTGGGCAAACCGATGGGATGGGGCCCTAGTTCGGGTGCTGCCCAAGGCACTCCTGCGAGAGAGTCCCATGGCAGAAACCGCCCCAAGCACCTCTGCTGGCAGGCGAGCTAGGAGGCTGAGCCCTGGGGCTGGTCTTGTCAAATGATGCTGGTGCCTGCAGGCAAGAATGTGTAGGTGGAGCCCAAGTGCCAGCAGGTGCTAGCGAAGGGGTGGAGCCCCATGCTGACTCCTCCAAGGCAGGGGATTCCGGAGGCTGAACTAGGGGGTGGAGCCCAGGTGTAGTTGCCGGTCCCTCCTAAGACACCTCTGCTTGTGAGTGAATTGAGGGGCAGAGCCCGGGTGCAAGTCCTGCCCCAGGCAGGGGGTGCAAGCAGGCAATATTAGGAACAGAGCCCCAGTGCCAGCGGGCTACATAAGGGACAGATCCCTATTGCGGGTCCCACCCTAGGCAGCCGAAGGGGCAGATTCCAGGTGTGAACCTCCTCGAAAGCGCTGGTGCTGTCATCAGCAAAGAGGGAGAGTTTTATTTCTTCTTTCCCTATTTGGATCCCCTTTATGTCTGCATCTTGTCTTATTGCTGTAGCTAGGCATTCTAATACTAGATTGAAGAGAAGTGGAGAGAGTGGGCATCCTTGTCTTGTTCCTGAGTTAAGAGGAAATGGCTTTAGTTTTTCACCATTGAGTATAATGCTGGCTGTAAGTTTGTCATATACAGCCTTTATTGTATTGAGGAATGTTCCATGGATTCCTAATTTTTCCAAAACCTTCATCATGAAGGGGTGTTGGATCTTGTCGAATGCTTTTTCTGCATCTATTGAGATAACCATAGACTCCACTCCCAAATTACTCAAGCTGATTCAAAACTTTGGCAAAGTAGCAGGTTATAAAATTAACCCCCAAAAATCAATGGCTTTTCTGTATGCCAACAATGAGAAAAGTGTGGCTGAAATTAGGAAAGCAACTCCATTTGTAATAGCCCCACAAAAAATAAAATACATAGGAATTAACTTAACTAAAGAAGTGAAGGACCTCTATGATGAAAACTTTAGAATCTTGAAAAAGGAAATCAACACAGAACTTAAAAAATGGCAAAACCTCCCATGCTCCTGGATTGGAAAGATTAACATCGTGAAAATGGCAATACTTCCCAAGGCTATCTACAAATTCAACGCAATACCTATCAAAATTCCACCCTCATTCTTCAAGGAAATAGAAGAGGCAATCCAAAAATTCATATGGAACAATAAAAGACCCCGAATAGCAAAAACGCTCCTCAACGGAAAGAACGCTGCTGGAGGAATATCAATACCAAATTTCAAACTCTACTATAAAGCTGTAGTAATCAAAACAGCTTGGTATTGGCATAAGAACAGACCTCAGGACCAATGGAATAGAATTGAAAACCCAGAAATGAACCCACAGACCTTTAGCCATCTAATCTTCGATAAGGGAGCTAAAAGAATAGAATGGAAGACAGACAGCCTCTTCAGTAAATGGTGCTGGCAAAACTGGTTAACTACATGTAGAAAACTAAAGCTAGGTCCTTATATATCACCCTGCACCAGAATCAACTCCAAATGGATCAAAGACCTCCAAATCAAAGCAGACACTCTGAAAACATTACAGGATGGAATAGGAGAAACCGTGGGTCTCCTTGGCTCAGGCCGAAATTTTCTGAATAGAGACCCGGAAACACAACAAATCAAAGAAAGGTTGGACAAATGGGATTGCATAAGGTTGCAGAGCTTCTGCAGGGCAAATGACATAGCTAGCAAGATCAATAGAAAGCCCACGGATTGGGAGAAGATCTTTACTAGCCATACAACGGACAAGGGTCTCATATCTAAAATATACTTGGAACTCAAAAAATTAAACCACCCAACAACAAATCCTCAAAGAAACAACTGCCCAATAAATAAGTGGGCTAAAGACTTAAAGAGAAGCTTCTCTGAAGAAGAAAGAAGGATGGCCAATAGACACATGAAGAAATGTTCAACATCCCTAGCCATAAAAGAAATGCAAATCAAAACAACATTGAGATATCACCTCACTCCAGTTAGAACAGCAAAAATCAAGAACTCTAACAACAACAGATGCTGGAGGGGATGTGGACAGAAAGGAACCTTACTTCATTGTTGGTGGGAATGTAAACTTGTTCAACCACTTTGGAAAGCAGTATGGAGGTTCCTCAAAAGACTTCACATAGAACTCCCCTATGACCCAGCAATCCCACTTTTGGGCATTTACCCTAATGTTTACAAAAAAGACCACACTAAAGCTACCAGCACAACTATGTTTATTGCAGCATTATTTACCATAGCTAAGATATGGAACCAACCCAGATGCCCCTCAGTAGATGAATGGATCAAGAAAATGTGGTATATATACACAATGGAATTCTATGCCTCCATCAGAAAGAATGACATTTCCCCATTTGTTAGGAAATGGAAAGGCTTGGAAAAAATTATATTAAGTGAAGTAAGCCAGGCCCAAAGAAACATAGGTCCCATGGTTTCCCTTATTTGCAATATCTAGTATAGGTATGAGTCAAGCGGAAAAAGTCAGAGAATGTGATGTTAGGAAAACGAACCCTCAAATATGTATTTTAATGTTTTTGTTTCTTTCATGCATGTGTTTCTAACGCATTTATAAGATTATTTCTTTGTTGCTTTGTATGTCCCTCCCCCACAGAGTAACCCCCGCTTTCACTCTATTTGATGTCAGTATAACATGTGGAGGAGACGGGGACAAACAAGTCGTTTAAGGATTCAGGTGGACCTGTTGTAACAATGAGAAGTACAAAATGTCATGTCAAAACCAGCTTTACAATGTCGGTGTGGGGGGGGAGGGGGGGTATGATTGGGTGGGGAGGAGGGAGGAGGCTGGGAAGGGAGGTGAAGGGTAAACAAAGGAGGAGGCTGCAATGCTTGGTAAGAAATGTATGCATTATCCTGCCCATGTAATTGTAACCCCTCTGTGCAGTATGTTCTCAAATAAAATAAAATTAAATTAAAAAAAAAAAAAAAGAAAGCGCTGGTGCTGGTGCTGGCAGGCGAACTAAGGGGCGGAACACTTGTGCAGGTCTCGCTTACTGGGCAGTGCAGGAATGTGAACGAATGGGCAGAGCCAAGGCGTGGATGTTGTCAAAAGGGCTGCTGCTGGTGGGCAGTCTGAGGGGCAGAGCCCCAGTGCTGATGTCGCCCAAGGCACCACCACCATCAACTGATTAAGGGGCGGAGCCCACTGGCTGTCTCTCCAGGTTGCCAGTACTGGGGGCTGAGCCAAGGGGAGGAGCCCCGATGAAGGTGTCACCCAAAGCACCTCTGCCTGCAGCCAAACAGAGGGGTGGAGCTCCTGTGTTAGTCCCACCCAAGGCGCCAGTACTGGCCATCGAACGGAGGGGTGGTGCAGGTCTTGCCCAAGGGTCAAGCCCCAGTGAGGGTCGTGACCTAATGCAGGGAGCAGGGGTGGTTGTGACCTAATGCGGGGAGTCCGCGGTTGGTCTTGCCAAAGGCCTGGGGACTGGTGGGCAAACCAAGTGGTGGAGCCTCCCTGCAGTTCTGTCAGAAAATTAGAAAACAATATAAACTTGAAAGGTTCATGGAATAGGGACTTTGAAGCCCCGACTGGATTCAAACTGCGATCCTCTCCATGTCAGCTTCCTGAGTAACAGTTTGGGTAGCAGGCCTGAGCAGGTTCAAATGTCTTTCCATACTACCACTTCTTTGAACTCCACTCTGCTGCTGCAACTCCCCTAATGTGCATGACACCAGGGCCTGGGTCCTGGGACTATGCACCTCTCTCCTCTCTCTATGTATATTCGCATCAATATATTTGCCATATGTGTATGTATTTATACATGCCCTTTTTCTGTACTGGACTTTTTTGACTTTGGTCATGCAGACTATAAATACACACGAGTATATATACATACACACATTCATGCATTTTGTCTCCGATGAATGATAGAAAAGTGAGGTTGCCCAACATTAGTAAGCTAGGACCCGACCTGGGTAGGGCTTTTCTCCCATAGAAACTCTGTAGGGGACTCAGGTTTCTCCTGAGATCTAAATATTGACAGGGAGAGAGTCCAAGATGACTGTGGACCTAGATCTTCTCTTGGTTCCATAATTAGGGATTCAGATGGCATTCTGAGGAGGTTGCCTGCACCTGCACTAGCCACTAATCCCAGTTCAGAGGAGAGAAGGCACTCAGACCTGATTTACATGAGCTCCCCCTTCCCCTCACCCCTCACATTGGCCCCTTTCAGTGGCCATGTCAAGTGGGTACATTCCTTTACACCGGAGGAAGAAGGTCAGGGGTGGGGATCTATGAG